>NW_003299093.1:256178-538683 GCF_000151645.1 Tuber melanosporum | reverse complement strand
CGTCGTCGGTTCCAAGGACTCCCAAGCTAGTGATTTGCCTAACACCATTATGGGTATAGGTTTGGTTAACAGTAAGAGTACTCCATGGAGTCTTGTTACTGGCGATTGTTTTTTTTGGAGGTATATAACCTTTTACGGAGATCTACAATCTATCGATGTAATGCATTGACATCTGGGTCTGTTCGGGCTTCCGACCTTTTGCGCTCCTCCTTCTCTGGCAGCATCCTTGTAGCCAGATTTGCCCTACTCGTTTCCTTCCTCTGCCAGTAGGCCTCATGCCATTGAGTGAGAGGTTTGACTATGCCGTTGCGCTCAGGGTATCTCCGACAGTCGATTTTCACCTCTTTGTGGTGGTAATATTCATCTTAGTAATACTAAGTCCAGGCAGTATCCCTATGACAGTGGCAAAGTCTGTATCCTTCATGCATTTTTTTGTAGTGTTTGGGCCCAATAGTTTGCTCCTTCCTTGTTCTGGATATATACCAGGCACCTGTCTTCATAGCAGGCCATTCATAATAGGACGTTGTGCTCTGCAGTTTCCCTTGCCTTTTCTGCCTGAGCATCTATCTCAGCTTCGGTGGGTCTCAAGTATTTGGAACTGGTAAGAGCGAGAGCCCTTGAGCTATCCCCCCACTGTTCATCTGGTGCAGGGTTTGTAATGTGTTGCCAATCATTACTTATAGGTTTAAGCTTGATAGTTATCCACAGTGGTGCTTGGCTTCTATAGGTACTATTGATGGAACTTGGTAATGGCATGTACGGCATTGTTGAAGCTGTGTGTCAGATACCAGGTTTTATCGTATTTTTGAGGATAGCTCATCTACTTAGCTCGGTATTGGAGGTTTCTGTAGTATCGCTGAGACTCAACAATCACTTCGAGTTCATATTCTTCTTCACCATCTATCTCCATAGGCACTGGAGATTGTCTGCTTTGTGAGAAAAACCTGTTGTCTTCATATGGTTCAAGGAGTGAGATGTGGAATGTTGGGTGGATTTTCATGTCCAGTGGGAGGTCCAATTTATAAGAACTGGGTCCCACCTTTGCCAGTATTTTCCATGGCCCCATATTTCTGTAGTCGAGTTTCTTTGATAGTCTCATGATTTTAATATGGTGGGTTAGCAACCTCACGATATCTCTTGAATATACATTCAGATCTGGATTTGGTTTGCAATCGTAGTATTCTTTGTGTCTTAACTGCAGATTGGTTATTAATATTACTAATGTGTTTTGTAGTGCTATGAGGTCTGCAGATATTGTATGATTTTCTCTGATCAGGTTATCTATGTTTGGATATTTGGAATGTCTTCCCATATTGGTATGTAATGGTGACATTCTGATCAATTCTTGTTTTCTATTTTTGTATGCCAATTCTGCCAAAGGTAGTAGATCGTACCAATTATCTTGTTGGTAATTAACATATACTCTGCAGATACAGTTCTAGTTTCGCATTTGTTCTTTCAGTTTGTCTATCTGTTTGAGGATGGAATGCTGTGCTCATCCTTCTCTCGATTCCGATATCTTCCACTACTTCTCTTCACAGTATAGACATGAATAGCTTTCCTCTATCTGTGCTGATATCTCGTGGTATTTTGTGCAGTCCGACACTTCTCTAATGAAGAAATGGATATATTATCATCTATCCATTTCTTTGTTACATGCGGTGAAATCATTCATTTTGATCATATGATTAATAACCACTAAGATGCCGTTGCATCCTTCTAACTTTGGTAAATTGGTGATGAAATCCATCACTATTGATATCGATCATTGTGTTAGTAGTTTGTTTGATTATAGTAATCCATAAGGTAAATATCGTACTGCCTTTGTGCATTGACATGTATCGCAATTTCATACAACTTGTTTAACTGTTTTCCTTTCATTTAGCCTAAAGTATTTCTGGCTTATCAGTTCAGTTACTTTAGCTATTCCTCCTTGTCCTGCCATTTGGTTGTCGTGGTTTTGAAATTTCAGATAACTTCTCAGCTCTTCTTAGTCAGCAATTCAAATTTTTCCTTGATACTACAAGTATCTTTCCTTCCATTCACATAATCCTAACACGACTCCCTTTATTACTTTTCTTTCTTCCTCAAGTGCCTGGTATATAAATTAGATTATTTCATTACTTTTTCCTACTTCTTTAATCCTTTTTTCGCTTTCATCACTTATTGTTATGATTTCTATTTCATGCACTAATATCGGAATTGCCTACATGAACTATCTTTCTCTGATAAGGAGTATTCGGTTTCATTGAGTGATTCTTTCATCTTGTTCATTGTGAAAATCTTCTAATCTTCATGTAAAGGTGACTGGTTTTCTTCATTCTTTACTTGGTCGATAATCAAGGTGTAAGTTATATTTACTAAGCAGTTCCTTACATCGTAGCTATCTCCTAACCAACATCTTTTTTGTTGTGAATGGTTCCAGGCTTTTGTGATCTGTTAGGATTCTGATCAGGTATCAACTTCCTTGAGTGTAGTGTCCCTACTCCATAAGCACTTGAACTATTGCTAATAGGTCTTTGTTGTAGATATCATAATTGCATTCTACTAGTGTCATTATTTTGGATTAAAATGTCACAGGTCTTTATTTCCTGCCTCCATGTTTCAGGGATATGATGCTAGAATAGACATATTTCGAGGTATCTGTTTCCACTATGATTTTTTTTATTAGGTCGAAATGTGCCACAATAAGTACTGTTGGTTTTTTGGTTCACAGTTGACCAAAAGCCTCTCGTTCTTCATTTCCCCATTCCTATTTTCGTCCTACATGGTCAAGTTGTAGAGAGGTTTTGCTGTGTAGTTAAATCCCTCCAGAAATGAGCAATAAAAGTTGCAGAATTCTAAGAAACTTGTAACGATCCCTCCTCGGATAGTTAGTTCTTAGCGATGGGAAACAATACTTCTTTTCTTCTCCTATTTCTTTCCTTAGTCTTACAATAGCACTAGGCCTCTACCTACATTACCAATAGTACAAGACCTTTGTCTTCTATGGGGAACCCCTATTGTAAGCTTTCTCTAACTCTTCTTCGTGAAGAGCTTTCCTCTGCTAATGATAAGTATTGCAATAAAGATAAAGATTGTAAAGGTATTGAAGGAAAAGTACTTGGAATTCAATCTAATTTTATTTAAACTTGTACCGCTAATACTGGCATATGACGAGCACCAGGGCCGGGCCTCCAGGTTGTCACATCCCAGATACCACTAACTACGAACAAACTAAACCTGCAACCCAGTACCTCAAACAGGGCCGTGCCATGCTCCAACACGAACACTAAGTACAAAGCCATCAATGGTAAAGAAAGGTTCTCCTCAGTCCAGCTCTTAGGCAGAGACAACATGATAGACTACAAAGTTGTCTACGCCAATTGAGATTCGTTTCTGTAGATGGAGATTGTCTAGGAAGGCATGAACTTTGCTCGTTTTGTTTATGACTACTAGGAGCAAAGTAAAATAGGTAAAGTAGTGTAGAATCGTAAAAACAATATTATATTGTTAAGGTCTCTTCTCCGTTGCTTGATGATGTCTAAAGCTTGGGAGGCACTGTGATATTTATATTCTGCATCTGAGTGTTCGCGGACTACATCTATTTATCATACAACTATGTACTTCTTCAATCGTAATTCATGACATCGAGTTTTCATCCAAGGTGCGAAGACCTGTGGACCCTGAAAACTATCACACCCTCTTTGGTAATTACGATATTTCTTCCTAGGAAATGTGCTGTCCTTAATAGTAATATCCCAATTAGCAGAGTCTTTAGACTTATGAACTAGTTCTTCAGTTGAACTGAGTTGGCCCCAATTGTCTTCGCCATTGATAAAATGATCAGTTTTATGCACGGCTATATCTGAAAAGGTGGTGGTCATTATAACCATCATAGGTCGTCTGACTCCGTTCCTTTGTAATTTTATACCCAACCGATAGACCTTCTCTGAATGACTTCTTATTAACTCGCAGGAAGCTATTCCACCAGATTGGTAATTAATCCCTCAGTCAGCAACTCTTGGTTGCTCTCTGGGTAGTAGGTTTCAGTAACCATTGTAGTATTGAGAATCACCCTATGGCTACGACGTATTCCGAAACCCAGTTGCAACACTCTGTGAAGTTTGTTAGCTTCTTTGGTAGTGTAGCCGGTACGGGTACTTGGTTATTGGTTTTGTTTTATGTTTTGTTTTAAGTATCGCTTTGATACTTGGTTTGTTTTAAGTATTATTTGATACTTGGTTTTGTTTTATGTTTTATTTTAAGTATCGCTTTGATACTTGGTTTTGTTTTATGTTTTGTTTTAAGTATCGCTTTGATATTTAAGGAGTTTTACCAAATGGTATCGATTGATACCTTTGATTAGTTTCGTTCATGCTAGACATGAACAGATTTGTGTATTTAAAGACCGCCTCTTTCTATGATAGAAAAGGCAGACTTCGACAGACAGTGTTTCAATATACTTGGTTGAACGGTTACTTCTTTGTTCCTCAGTACATCCTCGAAGCCTCCTTTAGTTCTCAGCTCTCGCCTTCTCTCTGGAAGAGCAGGCCACCTGCCAACTATCGTATCTATTACCGATAACGTGATTAGCACCTTGCGAACACGTTACAGGTAGTGTCTTTTGGAGTTCAACACTCTTCTGATAAATGTAAATGTATTGGTCTCTAGTAGAGATCCTTTACCATTTGATACCATCTCTTTGTGCGAAATCGTCCTGTTACCTACGGCCTATGTGAAAGATGGCATGATTTTAAAGCCCAGTAACTCTCTGAGTGGTTGACAGGATTACTCTGTTCTACTTCCCAGGCCTAGCCGAAGTTCCCCTCACATATATCCTGCAGACAAGATCCGGTCGGACAGAGGGCGAAGAGGTATATGGTGTTATTCTAACACCTTCAGTTCTGTGGTAATATAGTCACAGGACGCATTTGAGATTAATATATATGATGATGCATGGACCCCATAAGGGAGCTGGAGGGGGGTATTGGAGACCAGAGATTCCGATTCTGAGTGGGGTTACCCTACTTAGGGTGGTTTCTAGGTATCGGGTTCTGGTATTCCTAGCATGAGCTTCCTCCTCTTAAGGCTTCGCCCTGAATGACCTTTTGGTACATAAAAATAAAAAATAAAAACTAAACATAAACATAATTTAACTATTAAATTTTTAAACATTAACTACTTTCGGACCTGATGAGAGTAGGGTAAAAAACCTTCCACGTATGCTTGGCCACGGTAGGAAAACCTTTCTCTCATCGTCCTTCCTCTCCCCGTCTTGGCATTTCCGCATTATCGCAGTGAAATTCATCCACCATTTCCCTCGCATTATCCATACTAGTGGCAAGTTATCCGGTGTTCTCATCTTCAGAACATCCTTGCCATTTGATAAAGTACCATAGTTCACGTACCTCCTGGTAGCGACTGTGTACTCTTTTTCTGTAAGAGCGTAACTCGCTTCTTACAATTTTCTCTATTTCCTATTGTAAGTCGCCCTCAATATCCTCGAGCTCTCTGGGAGGTTGTTGTCTGTCTGCGCATACTGACTCTCTGAAGGGTTCTAATAGAGATACTTGGAATACTGGGTGTATATTTGATTGATCCAAGATATTGAGTTTCCAGGGGCGGTTTGCTCATTTTTCTAAGATCATGAATGGTCAGTACAATTTAGGACTGAGTTTCTTTGACTTTCGGCGTTTGCAAATGTTTTTTGTGTTTAACCTTACTTTATCGTCAATTTTGTAGTCAGGTTACTCCTTGACCTTCCTATCGTAGTATTTGGCCATAGCTTCTCGTATCTGTTGGAGTGATTCTCTTGCTTGCTCGTGGATCGTTTTTATCCAGTTCGCATATAGTGTGGCTCTCGGATTTTGCGCCTCACGTTCCTTCATCCATTTAGTTTGTGGGTGGAATCCATTGTTTGCGTAGAAGGGTGTTATCCTGTGTACATTGGTTGCCGAGTGGTTGTAAGCATGTTCGGCTAGAGGTAACAGTTGGTACCAGTCATCCTGATCATAATTGACAAACCTTTACAGTTAACCTTATAGCACTTGGTTGGTTCGCTCAGTTTGTCCATCCATTTGAGGATGGTATGCTGTAGACATCCTCCTTTTTATATTAATTATTTTGCATTGCGATTCCCAGAATTCTCCTGCAAACTTTGAATCCATGTCTGAGACAATTTCTGTTGGTAAGCCATGTAGCTTCCATATTTCCTTTGTAAAGGCTGTTGCCATATCTTCTGCGGTGGTTGTTCCTTCCAATCCGATGAAGTGAGCCATCTTTATCAATTGGTCAACTACTACCATAATTTGGGTGCATTCTTGACTTTGGAGTAACTGTATAATAAAGTCAACTGAAATTGATGCTCAAGCTGCGTAGGGTATTGACAGCTGTTGTAGCAGACCATACTTTGCTTGTTGTGGAGATTTGTTGTGTTGACCATCATCACACGACCATACTTAATCGTTTATACAATCTGCCAGGCCTTTCCAATAAAAATCTCTCATAATTATCTCTAAGGTTTTTTCTTGGCCGAAGTGTCCTGCTATTTTAGCGTCTTGACATCCTTCAGCAATTGTCGTATAAAGGTCCTGATATTTTGGTACAAATAGTCTTCGCTTGTAGTAAAGCAACTAGTCAGATAAGGTCCAGTCTTTCAGGAAAGGTTTGCCATGTTCTCATAACCTTTCTAACTCATTTCTTCTTTTAAGCCATTCTCTATCCCCTGGGATGGCTTTTAGGACTTGCTCTAGAAATTCTAGGTTGAATTTTTTTGGTTTCTTATAGGCCAGTATGACGCTAGTCATGAGTGTTGGTTTGGGTACTTCAGTTGCATCATACCATTGTCTATTTTGGTTTATTGGCGCAAGTAGTTGGGTGACTACGGGCTCCAATTCTCGAATAGTAATAGCTCTTGTTGCGATGTCTGTGCTGCAGAATCCTGATGTACCTCTTTCGGTATTCTCTAGGTTGTCTATTTCCATCATCTCTGCTGTATTAATTTTTTCTATCACTAGTTGGGCAATTCAATCACCGGCATCCATGTGACAGTCTGCATCTCAAGGGTTAAATAGTAGTACCTTGTGTTCAACGATATAATCTGCGTCCATTACGCCAGCACCGTTAGAGATACCGCTTGTGACTGTGAGTCCACTTCTAGGAGAAATCCTTCCATACATTCCAGTCGGTATACCAATTGCAATCCCGGTTCCAACAACCAACTGTCCTCATACAGGGACTGTGTTTTCCTGCATTGAGTAGCGATTATAGCCTGCTGCCATTCTTGAGCCTTTAGTTGGTAATCTTGCCCAGGTGTCTAACCATTTTACTCGAATCACCGAGTCTGAGTCATTCCAGTTAGGAGTTTCCTGTATATCACCTATGCTTGTATTATTTGTTTTGCTGCCCGCTATGAAGCATATTTGAATTTCCCCTTTTGCAGTTCTCGTTACTGAACTGATTTGGAAATGTTTGGGTTTCAATATCGCCTGTTTACGATGTGCTGCTCTCTCCTCAGAACGGTACTCCGGCCGTCGACTGAGTACATCAGGTTTTCCCCCTCTCGTTCCTGGGTGGTAAACAATTCTGAAGTTGTACTCCACTAACCTCTGCACCCACCGGATTTGGCGTCAGCTCCCAACCTTCGAGATGAGGAAATATTGGAGGTTTTGGTGATCGGTGTACACAGTTATAGGTTTTTCAGTTCCAACCAGGTATTGGCGCCATTCTTTGAAAGCTTCCAATATTGCCACTAGTTCTTTGTTGTTGATCTCATAATTTTCCTCTGTAGAATTCAGCTTGTAGGAATGAAAAGCTACAGGATGTAGTCTTTTTTCCACAAACTGGGATAGGATGCAGCCTAAGGCAAAGTTGCCAGCATCTATTCCCACTACTGTTTCTCTTTCCGGGAAGAAATGGTGCAAAATTGGGACCGAAGTAAATCTTCTTTTAAGCTCCTGGAAGGCCTTTTCCTATTCTGGACCCTACAGGAACTTCTTTGGATCACCTTTCAAGGTTTCTGTAATAGAAGCACAAATTTTAGAGAGGTTTTCTATAAAACATCGGTAGAATTTAGCAAATCCTTGAAATATTTAGACTTCTTTAAATGATGTAGGTGATTTCTAGTTTAATACTGAATCCACCTTTCGGGCACTCATGGAGACCCCATCGATGGCTATCATGTAGCCTAAGAATTCCACTTTTTTAACATGAAAGAAAGATTTCTTTATTGATATTGTGAGTGGGAAATCTGTTAATCGTTGTAACACTTTTATTACTAGCTCGATATGTTCTTTCTCATTTTTGGAATAAATGAGAATGTCGTTCAAATAACATACGCCCCCCTGATCTAGATATTCCTGAAAGACCTCATTCATCATGTCCTGAAATGTAGCTAGAGCATTAGCCAATCTGAAAGGCATGACCTTATACTCATAATGTCCATATCGTGATTGGAAAGCTGTTTTCCAATCATCCCCTTCCTTGATTCAGATAAGATTATAGCCATCTTTTAAATCAATTTTGGAAAAGATGCTAGATCCTGCCACGCAATTACGTAACTCTGACATTAATGGTAATGGGTATTTGTTCAAGATGTTTATCTTATTCAGGTTTCGGTAGTCTACCACTAGTGGTAGTCTTCCGCCTGCCTTGGGTGTAAAGAGAATTGGGGTACCAAAAGGCGATTGGCTCTTCGTATTCTTTCCTTGTCGTAACATATCATCAAGGTATTCTCATAACAACCTAAGTTGTTTATCAGATAGAGGATAAATTGGTTCCCAAGAGGGTTTCGCTCCATCAACTAATTTAATTTCATGATTGAAGGTTCTCTTAGGAGCTAGCTTTGCTGGTGTTTGTGGGAGAAATAATTTCTTGAATTTCCAGTAGTGTTTTGGAACGGAATCGAAGTTGGTCTCATTAGGATTTTCTACAACTCTAATATTTCCTATTTGGATCGCGTTCTCATCCCAAGCGACAGTTTCATCATATTTGAACATATCCGCAATTCCTTCATCCTCTTCTTTCACACAGTTTTTGCATTTAGAGTCGTGAAATTCCCATTTTGTTGGTTCTCCAATGTTAGATAGGAGGTGCTCTGAATGGCACCACCCGAAAGGGATTATCATCCCGTAATTGCCGGCTGCTGCGATTTCACATGTAACTTCAGACATGTGTTGATTTCGTCCTATTTCAAGCCAAATACAGTGTTTATAGAACCTTCCTCCCGATCGAGTTAATACTCCATCAAAGCCTTGGATGTTGACTGAATTTGGTCTCACTGTGAATGGGATTTTTAATTCTTTTACGAGTTCTTTGTTGATTAGGAACATATTGGAATCTGAATCTAATAGCACTCGTATTCTGTAGCCCTGACAATTCGGGTTTATAATGTAAATGTAAGCATGTCCCTCGGGACAATTATATCTTATAGCCTTTAGTGCGCTAAAAGTGCGTTTTTTTGGGCAAGGCATCGAATCGTTGTTTTGCTGTTTTGACATGTCTGAGGTTTGATAACAACTGGGATGTTTGTTACAGTGTCCACGCAGTTTCGACCACTCATGTCTTCTCAGACAAACTTGTTTCCTCTTGGTATATCAGGCAGCCCACTGCTAGCGGTCTTTACCCCCTGCCGAGGGGTTCCCATACCTTCCACTGTTACTTTCTGTAGAACCAATCCAGGGGGTCTCTGCCATCATCCAGATATCATGGAAACAAAGGTCGGGTGCGTAGACCTGGTCGACTGTCTCTTTGATAACCTCCTGGGCTTATTCTCCACCCTCACCTAACCGTAGACAGTGTCCTCACTTTATCAAGTTCTGTTTGGTACCATTGCGGCACCTAAGAAGCAGTAACTAAAGGTAAAGTCCAGAGCTCCTGTACCTATTTCTTGTGTAGATCGAAGATGTGCTTCGCTTAACATCTAGATCCTTCATCTTAGCCCTACTGTCGCTCCCTCCAGAACCTTTGGTGCTGTCTGTTTCCTGTCAAGGCTTTGGTCTTTAAGGGAGACCTTTCAGTATCCCGATCATGTGCCTGACTACTCTAATGCTCATGCGTTTGGTCATTAGGGTGAGCTTGTGTCACTCCCTTGGGAAGCATAGAGGTGCCACCAATGCGTACATTGCTCTTTATTAATCCCCTTGTCCTTGTGGCAAGAAGGATCCATGTACTCCCACTCAGTTCATGATCGCAAAGTTGCCTTCTTCGCTTCGATGTCCCCTTAATTTGCCGTTGATTTCGATTCCTAGAGAGTATGTCTCTTCTAGACTACCCGAACACCGTAGTTGTCAGTACCAATGAGATGACTTAAGTCATCTCTTCGTCATCGCTGAGTTCCCAGAGTTTATTACCTCTTGGAACTTGGGCGGTGGAAATCTTTCTGGGACGGTTGACTGTTGCCATCCTTCTAGGCCTTAGTGTCTTGAATGGTTGGTCATCTGCCCTTGTTCTAGATACCTGAATTTGTCCCCAGCAGGTTTTGTAGTCGTGATTTTTCTTACCACAACAAGTACAATTGCCATCCCGCTTTCTTTCATCAATAGTTGACTGAGGGATTCCTTCATGGGCAGTTTTGAAGTTTGTGTGTGTTAACTTCGTAGTTCCAGCAGATTTCTTTACCAGTTTATTGGTTTCTGGTCCCCGTTTTCTTTTCTTGGAGGGACCACCTCCTTTTATGAAGGGTTTCTCCCTTTTTGTTTGAATTTTGTCCGCAGGATTCTTATCTGAAGATGTCCTTACGGGTTTTGATTTGTCCCGGTCTAGGTGGTCCCGTTCCTGTTGTTCCTCCTCATCCCTTCCTGCTTCCCGGACTGCTTTTTCCCATTCGGCATCGGTATCAAATTTGTTTAAGGAGAGTCGCCACCTAACCTTGGAGGGCAATTTCCTATCACATGCCATTCGCCAGGCTGGTCCCGTTAATCGGGCGTGGAGATTAAGATTATACATTTTCCCCATGAAGGTCTGAATATCGTTTTTGTACTCCACAGATTCCATATCCCGTATGGCCTTTCGTCCTTCTTCGAGAGGGGCGTATCGACTAGTGAATTCATGCTCAAAGCGAGTCCAGGAAGATAGTTCCGGATCTTGTTCTTCTCCTCGGAGACCATCCATTGCGCGTCGGTACCATACAGCTATTGGGCTGACCTGATCCCCTTTTGTCCTTCCCAAGGCGTAAATGATGCGTTCTCGATCATCATCCCAGATTCTTGGGTTCCGTTCGAAGTAGTCTACACATTGGGTCAACCAATGGTAAATACATTGACTGGCCTTTGCTTCGAAAAATGGGGGCGGGTCTGCCGGTCGTTTAACTGTTTGAGCCAATGCTTCTGCAAGTACGTCAGCTGTTCCACGCTGTTCGGGGGTTAATCCCCATTTGAATCTGGATGGTCCTCCTCCACGTTTTCCTCCGTTTCCATCGTCATCTCCTTTATCACTGCCATCGTCCGTGTCGCCCCCCGCTATTAAGGAAATCGGAGGTTCTCCTTCTCTCTGTTTCCCTTTGTCTTGAGGAGGGATTTCCTGAGGTTCCCGCTGTTCTGCAATCTCTTCCCATTCTTCTGGGACAAATTCAAACATAGCATGCTGACCACCTGGTTGTCCGCTATATAGTGCCTTAAGCTTGTTAAGAACTAGTGATAGGGTATCGGATATGTGGGTTTGGTCTTTTTGGATGGTACGGGTAAAGTCACTAACCGTTCTGAGTCCCTATCTTGCCTTGCGGACAAATAGGATATCAGGGTTCACATTGCAGTATTTTGTTGGGTCAGTTGTGCTGGGAACTCTTGGAAAGAGCATTCCTGGATGAGGTCTCATTCTAGAGCTTCTCACTGCAGTTTGGTGGTTACCCTTTCGTGATGCTCTTGTCGTGCATCTTGTACTGCCAATTTGGCGGCAATCTCCCTATTGATCCTTTCTTGGATCTCTCCGACATTCGCTTCTACCATTGTACACCGATGTAACATAATAGCAATGTCATTATCATGTATATCTTGTCCTTCCAACAATTGTTGCTGGACTGCTATCAGTTCTCGTGAGTTAGCTTGAGAATCTGCTGATAGCGTGTCAAAGGCAATGTTGGCAGTATCAATACCAGTTGATATGTCTTGTCGGATTTGACCTATGACAATTCCTACTCTAGCGGCAAGTCTTGTGAGATCTGCTGCATGGGTATTTGGACCTGGTGTGGTAGATCGTGAAGCAGGAGAAGGGGCTCTTGAGGATGGAGGGACACTGTGAGCCCTGCCCTCTTGTCTTCCAATATGTTTCTGAAGAGCAGGAGGGAGAGAGGAAGAATGACTGAAACTTGTAGAGTTATCATCTCCTGAGGTATCCATTGGTTCTCCTGGAAGAATCTGTTTAGGAGGTTGAGCCATCTCTTACTCGTTTGTGAGCTTCCTTTTCTCATAAGTGGGCTATGAAGCCGGCGTTCGGGCAGGTTTCCGGTTCAGTAGAATATGGGGTGGGACACTTAGTGTACTAGCCGCGTCATGCAGTAGGAGGAGATAGGTTTTAATGGGAGTTCAGATGAGTTCCAAGTTTCCATGCTAGAGGTATAGTAGTAGAGAACCTGCAGTTAAGAGAGCTTTGCTCGCTGGTATCCCGGTCAAGGAAGGGTTTCCAACTGAATTCAGGTCCGTACCAGGTTTCGTATATTCTTTGAAATTGTTGCTCAGTAGGAACTAAGTTGGGGTTGGTATACCATGAAGGAGCTTCTAGTAACAGAAATGGTACTTCTGAAAGCTCAAACTGACTAGAAAACACTTGACCAATAGATGGCAAGTATACCTTAGTCGGTAGTTCAAAAATTGACTTGGTTCGGGATTGCTCTTCAAGGGTATCTAGGCTGACCGTAATATCAATGACTTTACTGAAAGTGTGAATCGAACCCAGGCAAGTGGTAACTGAATAGAGAGCCTTAGTAACAAGGAGATCTAGCAATATACTGTTAGGCAGAAACAACTTGATAGACTTCAAAGTTGTCTTGGCCAATCGAGATTAGTTTCTGTAGACGGAGATTGTCTAGGAAGGCTCAGCCATGGCTGGTTTCGCTTACGACTACTAGGAGCAAAGTGGAATAGGTAAAGTTGGGTAGAATTGTACAAACAATATTATATTGTTAAGGTCTCTTCTCCGTTGCTTGATGATGTCTAAAGCTTAGGGGGCACTTCAATATTTATATTCTTCGTCTGAGTGTTTGCGGACTACATCTATTTATCATACAACTATGTACTTCTTCAATCGTAATTCGCAACGTCAAGTTTTCTTCCAAGGTGTGAATACCTGTGGACCTTGAAAACCATCACACCCTCTTTGGTAATTACGACATTTCTTCTTAGGAAGCGTACTGTCCCCAATAGTAATATCCTGATTAGCAGAGTCTTTAGACTTAAGGCCTAGTTCTTAAGTCGAACTGAGTTGGACCCAATTGTCTTTGCCATTGATAAAATGATCAGTTTTATTCTCGGCTATATCTGCATATGTAGTTGTCATTGTAACCATCGTAGGTCGTCTGACTCCAATCCTTGGTAACTCCATACTCAACCCATAGATTTTCTTTGGATGACTTCCTATTAACTTGCAGGAAGCTATTCTACCAGATTGGTAATTAATCCCTCGGTCGGCAACCCTTGGTTGCTCTCTGCGTAGTAGGTTTCAGTAACCATTGTAGTATTGAGAATGTCTCCATTACTACGACGTGTTCCGAAACCCAGGTGCAACACTCTGTGAAGTTTGTTGGCTTCTTTGGTAGTGTCCTTTGGAGTTCTGGACTTTTCTGGTGGATGTGAATGTATTGGTCTCTAGTAGAGATCCTTTACCCTTTGATACCATCTCTTTGTGCGAAATGGTCCTGTTACTTACGGCCTATACCACAGGTGTCATGTCTTTGAAGCCAAGTGACTCTCTGAGTCATTGAAGAAATTACTCCGTTCTACTTCTCAGGCCTAGCAGAAGGTCTCCTCTCATAAACCCTGTGAACAGGATCCGGTCGGACGCAGGGCGACAACGTATATGGCGTTATTCTAATACCTTCAATTCTGTGGTAATATAGTCACAGGATGCAACTGAGATTAATATATATGATGACGTGCGGGCCCCGTAAAGAAGCTGGAGGGGGATGTTGGAGACCATAGATTCCGATTCTGAGTGGGGTTACCCTACTTAGGGTAGTTCCTAGGTATCGGGTTCTGGTATTCCTAATACTAGCCTACCCCTCAGCCAAGCTACCCATACAAAATACAAAGTTTCCACTACCGCTACCTTAATGTAACCCTGTAAAAGCCTACTTCACAATAGAAATCCATCCAAGCACCCCCACTAAATGATCTCGGGACTCTCTGCCCACCACTCTGGCACCCATCCCTATTCCCAAATAAAAGAATTACCCGACAACCAAGTGGATAAACCTGTGGGAATGCCAACCTACATGGCAAGGGCTTCCTAGCCAAGGAGGTATGAACCGTCGTAGAGAATCAGGGGGGCACCACACCAGCAGCGCACCCTAAAAACCTTGATAGAAGCAGCCAGAATGAGATTGTCCCCAAGCCGTCCACACTTGACCGAACATGCCCATGTGTTCAACTCCTCCTCCAACTGCTCAGCACTCTCCGCAGCTGGCAAACCTGCCGCGGACTCTGTTGTAGCCAGTATATGATAGCGAACCGGCAAAGGCGATGACCCTTCTGAGTTGGTAACAAGCAGCACAGGTGAGGTCTGGTCTTGTTTGACTTTGCACTTCTTGTTTCTCTTCCTCTTACCACCCCTAGGTGTAGGTCTAGTAATAGGAGAAAAGTGGCCACCCTTATCACCACCCACCGCTACAGGAGGGACACCACTAGAGGGGTTATCCTGACCAGCCTCAGGCTTAGCCACTGAGGACTCAGGCACCTGCCCCCCCAAAGGGGGTAATACCACCGTAGGTGGTGCTACCATACCAAGATCCATAGCACCCACACCAGGGGCAAGTGCCTTAAACGGCCCCGATGAATCAGGAACAGGTCTATCCATACCACCACCCACAACTGCAGCTGCAGGAGCGGCCGGGATAACTGGCGGCGTAATATCCACGCGAGGGAGCTCCTCCGCTTGACCCTGAGAACTCTCAGAGTCTAGCCCACCTCCCCTAACCGAGACTAATGTAGTAACTGAAGTGACAAAGGAGATAGGCGAAGAGGGGATAACCTTAGAAGCTTGAGCTGTCAACATTATGAGAGAACCGCGATTAAGAACAAGTTCATTCTCGTGGGAAGCTGACAAGGCAGATATCGCTTTCCCAGAATGATGAAATCGCCGAGAAAGGGCAGAGATGTGATGCTGAAGGCGAGAGACTTCGGTGTCCAGGGCGTAGTTCGTCGTGATAGCACCAGACAAAACCAGCAATGAATGTAGGGTGGACATGTTGGAGGGGATGGAGGCTCACTTAGCCATTGCGACCGTGAGGCGGTGACCAACTGAAAAGATAAGAGAAAGGAAGAAAGAACGTTCAGCCAACATAGAAGGAGGTATAACAATGAAGTCCCCAAAGATTGTTTGAAGTTAAAGACTTGAAGCCTATCGTGAGATACAAATCAAGGGCTCTGATTAGATTAACACCGAACCTTCACATCCGACACAAGGTGAAAGAAGGAGGAAAAGTACTTAGAATTCAATCTAATTTTATTTAAACTCGTACTGCTAACACTGGCATACGATGAGCCCCCATCAGCACAGGGATACCACTAACTGGTATATCAGTAATCCTAAGCTAGCTAAGTCTACGGCCCCGTACCTACCATCCCTGAGTCCTGCCTGCATGGAGACTAATTAGAAGACCGTCCAACAACCCAGCACCCGCCCAGGTCCAAGTCGATAGTCCCTCTGGTCTGAAGCCAACCAGTACTAAGCATAGCCGAAGCTGAGCAAAAGACTAACCCAACCAGCTTCCTTGTCCAAAAAACATAAAATACTACTGCCCGGTCTAAACACCGTCCCACAAAACCTCCACCACAATAGAAAACCAACACAAATCAAACTAAATCTACAGGTGGCACAATGGCCAGAAGGAGACAACCAATATGTTAACCGCTCAGACCAGCAGGCCAGGCTGTCCACCCTATGAACTCACTTTGCCGGTTGCCTCCCAGGAGCGTACTGGTAAGGAGAACCTGTACCCACTGTGCATTTCCGAAATAAAATAATCGTTAAATAAAAGAAATACATAGAGGTCGTGACAGACCGCCAAGGTCAGTGGGGCCTACCTCCCACCCGTGGTGCCATGCCTCCTCCAGCCAAACCCGTAGCCAAGCCAAAGAAATCAAACAAACTTCATGAAACCCAGCACATGAGACTCAAACAAGTCTAACCAGGTAGTCACAATCCACTATCTGCACAGATGGCTATCAGACAGCCGGTTTATCGGGGAGCTTTACAGCACTCAGCAGCTTCGCCCAACAGCCCAAACCAGACTGGAAACACTTAATTAGACCTCGCTCAACCTGACGCCGGCACGACCAGTGCTCGCACATGCGTCTCCCCCTCCAATCAGCCCCCCTAATGCCCCACACGCCAGATGCCACAGAGCCCATCCAGTCCCCCAGTCTCTCAGACAGATCAACCATCTGATAGCTACAGGATGGCACATACCTAGCCCCATCAGGCAGCTACTGGTCTTGGCTACACCAATAGAGCCCCAACCCCCAGTACCTTGTAGCCAAGAGGGACCTACCAGCTACAGCCGAGAGCCACAAAGGAGGCAGCACCAATACCCGACAGCACCAGCACCAGCCATACCATTCAGCCCAGCCGAGCAGAAGTCTAACCAAGTTGGGAAAGAGTAGGCAGAGCCAGCCGAAGCCAGCTCCACAGGTCTGACAACAAGCCGAGACTGAACAATGGGCAAGAGGCACCCCCAACTGATGCAACATGAAGGGGGAGGGCGTGCAAACAGGAGCAGGCAAACGGAAGGTAGGCCCCACTTGCAATGGGTGAAGCCGCCAACCACAATCCATAACTGAACTACCCAAACACACAGACAACGTGAGAGCCAGGCAGCCAATCATCCCACACCACTCTAGGCAGCAATAAAAAGCCACACCAGGGGGTAAGATTTTTCAGGGTCAAAGCCATCTCTACCAAGGCAAGAAGGAGACACCTGACTAAACCACTATAAATGCCGTAAGGACAGAGCTCCAAGGGAACGGTGATAAACAACATCATAGCATTCTGACCTTGGAAACGCAAATGTAATGAGGGGCCAGAAGGGTACCGCCTACCCACCTGATGAATGATGCAGCCCGTACGATGAGTTGAACTTGGGAACGTCATTAGTCTAACCCAAGGGCTTTTTGTATCGTGAAAACGCAGGACTCCGTTAAAACTCATCAAGAAACATGAGCTGGCCCAGAGAATGACATGAGTGATCCCTCCAAACATAATGTTCAATCACCCCAATCGAATGCGAAACCAGAGAGTCAACAATAGACAGGAAGTCGAAGACAATTTACCGAGAGGGGCTCATAGGTGGCCATGATCAGTAGCTCGAAGTGCCAGTATCGTGAGATAACCAGTAGGTAACGAAACGAGAAGCAAACAAGTAATCCGCCCAGCAACGTCCACAGACCTCAACACCATGGACCCCAAGAACTACTAAGTGAACTCAGATATCTCCCCCAGAATCCAAGGCATCAAGGCCCACCACGGGTGCAAAAGAAATGCTCGGGGCGAAGTGATAGCAAGGGCAAGGAAAAGTACTTAGAACCAAGTGTCAAGAACCTATCCCCCTCTGGCACATTGGCCTCCTTATATAGTGTTCTTCCAGCCCATAGTCATGTGATCCAAAGTGGTCACATGTTTGAAACCAAATCATAACAAACTAATCATGTGACCAAAGTGGTCACATACTCAAAACCCATGACCTTATAGCAAGGTCATGTGCAAAAACACATAAACCAATCATAACACAATAAACAAGTCATATGATTCCAATGAATCATATGCGTAAAACCCATGACCTTATAATAAGGTCATATGCAAAGCATAAATCATATGTGCAAGGTATACCCGCAAGGCATACTCGCAAGGCATACTCACCAGGTGCACCTCTCATGACTCATAATCAAGTCAAGTGCGAAACATAACTAATCATAACATAGTAAGTCCTATGACCCAAATCAGTCATACCCGTGAAACAATAACATACCTATGACTCATAATTATGAGTCATGTAAAAACCCTTTCCCATGCCGAGCCACATTCATGATAAAACTCTAGACTCCACAAACCTTCGTGGGGTATTTCCATTCCCATCTAGCATTCATCTTGATTGGTCCCTTTTCACACCTCCAGGGTTGATGATGAATTCTAGATATTCTACTTTGTTTTTATGGAATTCACATTTTGCTGCTTTCAGAATCATGCCAGTTGGCTCGATTACATACAATACCTTTCCGATATCCGATCAGTATTGTCCCATAGTTTCTGAGTTTACCAAGATATCATCCTGGTATACTATACAACAGATGTCCAGATACTGTGAGAGAACCTTATTGATCCATTATTGGAAGGTTGCTGATGCATTGGTGAGTCCAAAAGGCATTACTGTATACTTGTATCTTCCATAATAGGTGCTAAATATGGTTTTATATTTGTCTCCATTCTTGATTTGTATAGTGTGATAGGCATTTCTGATATCAAGTTTGGTGTAGTATTTCGATTTTCCGTGTTGGCCCAGTGTCTCCAATATGAGTAGTGGTACATATTAATCTTTTTTGTGATAGCATTTAGGACTAGATAATTTACATACAGCTTCAGGCTGCCATCTTTTTTCTTGACAAATAGGATTGGCCATCCAATGTATTCTGGTGTTGCTTCTCTGATCTATCCTTTTTTCATATTATCCACGATGTAGTCCTGGAGTACCTTTAGTCCGTTTTCTCCCAGATATTACATTCTATGTATAGGTAAAATACTTCTTTCATCTGCCTAGAGTTCAATTGTATGATTAACTTCTTTTCGATGTAGAGGTTGTTGGCTGAAATCGAACTTCCTCTTGTGTGGTTCAACAGGGTCTTCTACCAGTTCCTTGAATAATTTGTGGAAGTCATAGTATTCTTTTAGTACCCATTTCTTAATATCTTGTTTTTTGTCTTGTCTTTTAGTGTAAATGACTAATTTTGTACTGATATTGATGGCCTCCAGGTGCATTTCTCCTTCATCTAAGTAACACCAGATGACTCCAGTTGCTTCACCTCTTCTGTGATATCATCCAAACACCTTGGCCGAGCTCTCATTGATTTCAATTCTCTTTGTATTGGAGTTTCTGAAGTCTTGTTCCGCTCTTTTAGTATGCGGTAACTCACTGGCTTCTTCGCATATAGGTTGCAATATCTTTTCACAGATCAACTGTACTATTCATTGCCCTGGTTCGACTGTGAACTTGTTTAGTTGGTGGATGGCTAGGATGACCTTGACTTCCCCTGTATAGCCCATATCGATAACCCCCGTATTAGTAGTTAGCTCATACTGGGATACTAAATTACTTCTTAGAGTGATCCGTCCGTAGGTACCTTTTGGTAATCTAATGGCAATCCTGGTTTCAATAATACCTCGCCCTTTGGCTGGTATTGATTAACTCTTATGTGCATACAGGTTGTATCCTACTACCTGTGCTGACCCTTTGGTAGGCACTCCAGCTTCCGGTGTCAACTTCCTGACTAGAATCTTCTGATTCTTTGTACACCTGAAATGTGAAAACTGGATCTCCACAATTTCTATCTTGGCCTCTGTTTCAGATTTGCCATATACCACTGAAGAACTGTTAAGACACCATGTCGTACATCAATCACTCGTAAATATGACCTTGCTACTGTCTCATGCGATTTTGAGATTGTGCTCTCATAACTAATGCATCCTAAGGATAACTTCTTATGAGCTTAGCTTGGTGACTTGTAGTGTAAGCTTTTCATAGTTTGTTTCTGTTTCTATACTGAGTGTTGTAGTATGCGTAACAGAACCTTTTGTGCATTTTTCTCCATCCACCATGTAGACCTTTCAGAGATTTCCTGACTTTTTTTTTGAGAAGTTATACTTATTGCATAGTTGTTTGTTAATAAAGTCCTCAGTTGTCCCAGAGTAGATCATTACATTGATATGTGCCTCGTTTCATTGGTCGTATAATTGTATTAGTATAATAAGATATTTCTTCACTAGTTCTTGGTCATTGATTGCATCTTCATCTTCTAACACCTCATATAGGTTCCATATCTTGATGGGTTTTTTCTTTTTGTCTCTCAGACCACCTCTTAGCGGGGATATTCCTCATTTCTCAACTCTATTTCTTCTTCTTCAATTGTAATCTCTTTTATTGAGGTTCTTGGTTTCCATTCTTTCCTTGGAATATCTCTTACTATGCTTCTGGTATTGCGTTAGCTTCAGCAGCCACTAATCTCATGTACCACTCTTCCATACTTCAGACACAGGTTTCCTGTTGTCTGTCTCACATACCATTCTCTGGAAAGATTCAGGCTCCCTTTTCTAATCTGATCCACAGCCATAGCTGATCTTCCTTCATATGTTGTTTTGGGTTTGAATGTGCTATTGTTATTTCTTGGTATTGGTTTCTCTTTTTTTTGTTTTTTGGGGTTTCTTTTTCTTTCGAGATTTTCAAAACCTATTGCCTTAGTTTCTCTCTGGATGGCCTATGGCGCTAGCTCTTCAGCTCCTTCCGCAGTATAATCATTCTGGCTGAATACATATTGGAGTATTGAACTTAGGCCCATGTATAGGCATTCTGCTTTAGTGACCTCATCCCACTCTGCTTCAGTGGAAATTAGCCTGAATTTGTTCCAGTATTCCATTACCGTCTTTGACACTTGTTCAAGTTCTATCAGTTTATTTTGTACCACTCCTCGCAGGTCAACTTCTCCCAACTGCTCTTTGAGTTCATGACGAAATTCTTCCCATGTGCGCCAATGTGATCTCCAAACCCTTTTGACGTATGGTGTTAACCATTTCATTGTGTCTCTCTGCAACAAACCCAAGATGTAGGCGATTTTCTCGGCCTCATAGCCTTCTGCCCAGCCTACTGCTCAAAAATACTGTATTAGCTGTGCTAGCCAACTTCTTAGTTTACTTCATGCTCCATCATAAGTTTCCCGTTCATTGATCTTTGATTTCCAGATGCTTAATCAGATTAGTACTTCCAAAAACTGATCTTCAGGTCCCAGCATTAGGCTTAAAAGTCCTCCTTCTGTCACCCTTGTATTTTCCAGTTGTTTGGTAGACGAGCTGGAAACCGATTGTTCTTCCAATGTAACTCGACTCACTGTCCTTCCCAGCTTGGATACGGTTTGTAATAATATTTTACCAAGACCTGGTCGGCCTAGAAGGTTGTGATCATATTAATAATCTGTACTATCGTTAGGTGTTATTTTTGAGGATACAATCAAGTGTAATAATCCTACTCCTTGATACTTAGTTCTTTAACAGGTCACGATCTTACTCTTTAGTTCTCCTGATACCGCAATAGCTGGGAGAGTTTCTATCATCGCTATTACTGCTGATAGTAAGAATAATATTGTACTCGCATTACCTCTTGTAAGCGAGACCTCTTTCTCCTGTTGCGTGTGCATAAAATGTATATAAAGTACTGATTCAAATTGTAGTATAGGAAAGAACTTAAGTGGTTACATGAGGAGTCTGTAGCAGAGATCTTTTTTTTTTTTACTTTTTTTTTTTCATTATTATTTGTTACTTGTTTAAGGTACAAGAACTCACATACACTACTAGCTATGGCATTAAGATAACACCTACACCCCAGACCAAGAGAATGCCCATACCCCAAGACCCTCTGATATGGGCCTAACTGCATATACTCCAAAGGCGATCAACTCAGGTGCCTGGTCCATAGTCTTCACAACTTGAACATGAAAGGATCTTGCCAAGAAGCCAATCATATGCCCCAGAAGATTCCTTATCCAAAAGACCACTCCTCCTACTAACTACACGTAGCTAACAGAAAGAAATTCCAACAAGCTAGACAGCAATGCATAAGGAAAAACTCTATCCTGTAAACTACTAGACCTATAAGGGCCATAAAAGAAAATACCAACTGCCAACCAAACTGGCTGAGTACTATTTATAAAGAACCATCCCCGAAGTAGGCGGCAGGTAAAGAGCCCTAAGGCCAGACACTTCAACCAGCTAAGCCTCTTATTTAGTACAATACTAGGACTCACCAATCAAGAACAGGAGCCTGTATACCAGGCCCAAGAAGTAGATGTTTTGACAGATGGGATACTACCCAGTAGTAGGATGCCAGCCACAGATCAATAATGGGTAGGTAGTAGACTGAAATCCCAGAATACTATGCAGAGGAAGGAAGTGGTAGTAGGGTACCAGCCAAAGAGGAAAGGCAGTAGGATGTAAGCTAATGCAAATGAAATTGAATATGGAGAAGGGGCCAAAGGCCCCAGTACAAACCTGACCATAGAAACCAAACTATTACTGTTTTATCGCATCTCTTATTCAATCCCTTGTTGTCCAAAACCTAGTGTCACTTAGTGGAAGGAATCCCACCAGTAGTAGGAAGTCAGAAAGGCAGGGGAAGGAAGGTGACCATAACTTGAGCCGAATGACTATGAGGGTATGTTCAAATCTCATCATGAAACAGACCCCGAAGTTACTATCCAAGGCATTCCCCAATGGGGATCGTGCAAGTGGGGAGAAGGACGTCTATTACTGCCAGTACCATCTGGCAATGAAGAGAAGAAGCCAACCATACCAAAGCTAACTGAGCCCCTATTAGCGAGATAGGACTACTGTGTGAGCCCAGATAACTCCTCCATCAAGCGGATAAGAAACCAGTAAGGCAAAGGTGGGATAGGATAAAGCAGTTAACCATAATACTGGGTAGGAACTAGTGAGGGGGTAGAGGAGAGTGAGGGGCCCTACTATAGTTGACATAATATTGCCAAACTATATGGGAAAAAAATAGGAGCAATGGAGCATGCCATACCAGAGGTACTTTTTTTTCTTTTTTTTCTTTTTATTATTATTTAATTCCTTGTTTAAGGTATAAGAACATCGCAGGCAGCATGTGCTATGGTGTTAAGAAAACTCCTCCACCCTAGACCTAGAGAAAGCTCATATCTCCTGGACCCTCTAGTATGGGCCTAACTATACACACTCCAAGAGGGATCAAGTCAGGTCCCTAGCCTGCAGGCCTCACCACGTGACCACGACGAGGTCTTACCTAGAAGTCAACTGTGTATCCAAGAAGATTCCTTGTCCAAAAGACCCCCTCCTCCCACTAATTACACCTAGCTAACAGAAAGAAAACTAAACAATCTACTCAGGAAAGCACAAGGAAAAACTGTACCTGTAAACTACCCAAAAACTATAAAAGAAAACAACTACTACCCACTAAGCCACCAAAATGCTGTTTATAAAGAACTACCCTTGAGGTGAGTAGCCAGTGAAGAGCCCTGAGGCTAGAGGCTCCTAACCAGCTGTGCTACAGATATAGTACAATACTATGATCTACCAATTGAGAACAGAGGCCCCCATGCTGGACCTGAGGAGTGGATAGTTAGCAGAGTGGATGCTATCCAGGAGTAGGATGCTAGCCAAAGATCGACCGCGGGTAGGCACCAGGCCGAAACTGTAGAACAGCACACAGCCAAGGGAGGAGGTAGCAGGATACCAGCTAAAAGAGAGCAGACAGTAGGGTGTGAGCTGACACAATCGAAGTGTGGAGGTAGAGGGAGGGCCTAAGGTGTAAGAGCAGACCCACCTGTCAAAATAGAGTCATTGCCATATTATCACATCTCTCATATAGTCCTTTGTTCTAGAAAAGATAGCGTCTCTAAGGGGAGGGAATCCTACTGGCAGAAGGGAATTGGAAGGGCGAGTGTAAGAAGGTCACCGCAACTTGGACCAAATGCCTAAGTGGATATAATCAAATCTCACCACAAGACAGACCCTGAAGTTACTAGCTAAGACATTCCTCTATGGGAATCGTGCAAGGTAGAGAAAGACTTCCACTACTGCCAGTACTGACTGGAAGTGAAGAGAGGAAGCTGACTATGATAAAGGTAAGTAAGCCCTCCAACCAAGACAGGACTACAGGGCAAGGTCCAGATAACTGTCCTATCAACGAACAGAGAACAAGCCAGGCAAAGGTGGGAGAGACTATTGAAGAGAAACTATACTACTGGGCAGGAACCATCGAGGGGGCAGAGGGGAGGGTGGATGGCTCAAGATAGTTGACAGTGGTGTTGCTGAACTATATGGGAGGAAAATAGGAGTAATAATGCATGTATACTGGAGGTCCTGATTTTATTATTTTTATTATTATATCTTCTTTATTAAAGTACAAGAACTCGTATGTGGTACTAGCTATAATGTAAATGAAACCTGAATCTCAAAACAGACAAAACAAAAGAAACCAAACTAGTGCCTCCAAATAGCACAAACAGCCCATATCATAAAGTGCAAACTGCTAAATATAATGGGAAACATGCAAACTAAACATAAGAGATAAGCTATCACTGAGGAAAGCAAGTAAGAAGAACTTTCCCAGCCTCTACTAAACAGAGGATAAATATTTGGATGACTGAATGGAGCTACTCATGGGCCAGAAGGGGGCAGCGGGGTCTCTAAATGCAGGTATATGTCGTGAATGTAGCTTGGCAAGAAAAAGGTTTTCAAGTGACACATAGTTATGAGTCACAGGTATGTTATTGTTTCACATATATGACTCATTCGAGTCATATGATTTATTATGTGCGGGATTTGTGATGCTTTCGCACGTGACTCAAATATGAGTTATGGGACGTGCACCTGATGAGTATACCTTGCGAGTGTGCCTTGCAGGTATGCCTTGTGCACCTGATTTATGTTTCACGCATGACCTTGTTGTGAGGTCATGGGTTTCGCACATATGACTCAGTTGAGTCACATGACTTGTTTAAATGTGTTATGATTGGTTTATGAGTTTTTGTACATAACCTTGCTATGAGGTCATGGGTTTTGAGCATGTGACCACTTTGGTCACATGACTAGTTTGTTATGATTTGGTTTTGCAAATGTGACCGCTTTGGGTCACATGACTAGGGGCGGGAAGAATACTACATAAGGAGGCTGATCCAGTTAAGGAGGATAGGTTCTTCATGCTTTGTTCTTAGTACTTTTCCTACTTCTTGCTGTCGCTTTGCCCCGAGTCTTTCTTTCACACCCATAATGGCCCTTGATGCCTTGGATTCGGAGAGAGATAACTGAGTTTGCTCAGTAGTTCCTGGGGTTCTTGGTGTTGAGGTTTTTTAGGTGTTGTATGACAGATTACATGTTTGCTTCTCGTTTCGTCACCTGCTAGTTATCTCACAATACTGGTACTTCAAGCTATTCATCACGGTCGCTTACGAGCCCCTTTCGGAAAAATATCTTCGGCTTCCTGTCTATCGTCTACTCGCAGGTTTCACATTCGGCTGAGGGGATGGAATATGGTGTTTGGGTAGATCACCCGTGTTATTCTCTGGGCCAGCTCACATTTCTTGTTGGGTTTTAACAGAGTCCTTAGTTCTCATGATACAAAACGCCATTGGGTTAGACTGATAACCTTCCCAAATTTCAACTCCTCGTACTGACTGTATGATTCCTCAGGTACCAGGGCGGTACCTGCCCAGCCCCTCCTCATTACATTTTTGTTTTTACGGTTGGAATCCTATGATGTTGTCT
Source organism: Tuber melanosporum (assembly GCF_000151645.1). Taxonomy (NCBI): domain Eukaryota; kingdom Fungi; phylum Ascomycota; class Pezizomycetes; order Pezizales; family Tuberaceae; genus Tuber; species Tuber melanosporum. The sequence continues at coordinate 512,994 of NW_003299093.1, read as the reverse complement.
ATCACCATTCCCTTGGAGCTTTTGTCCTTGCAGTATTTGCAGTAATTCAGTCAGGTGTCTCCTCCTCACCTCCTTGTGGATGGCTTTAACAGTAAAAAGACTTACCCCCTGATGTTGTTTTTCATTGCTGTCTGGGGTGGTGTGGGACGATTGGCTGCCAGACACTCAGGTTGTCTGTGCGTTTGGATGATTCGGTTGTGGATTGTGGTTGGCAGCTTCACCCATTGCAAGTGGGGCCTGCTTTCTGTTTATCTGCTTCTGTTCATTCGCCCTCCCTTTCCCTGTCACCTCGGTTGGAGGTGCCTCTTGCCCGTTGTTTGGTCTGGGTTTCCGGACCTGTGGGGCTGGCTTAGGCTGGCTCTGCTTAACTCTTTCCCGACTTGGTTGGACTTCAGTTCGGCAGGGTTGGATGGTATGGCTGGTGCTGCATACTTTGTAGCTCGCAGCTATGGTTGGTGGGCCCCTCTGGGCTATGCGATACTGGGGGATAGGGCTCTGTTGGGTGGCCAAGACCAGTGGCTCCTTGATGGGGCTAGGTATCAGATGTCCTGTGGCTATCAGATGGTTAATCTGTCTGAGGTACTGGGGGGGCCGGATGAGCTCTGCAGCGGCTGGTATGTAGGACTTGAGGGGGGCTGATTGGGCAGGGAGAGGTACCTGCAAGCACCAGTTGGGCCTGCATCAGGTTGGGCGAGGTCTAATTAAGTGTTTCCAGTCCGTCTTGGGCTGTTGAGTGAAGCTGCTGAGTGCTGTAAAGCTCCCTGATGGACTGGTTGGCTGATGGCCACCTGTGCGGATAGTAGGTTGCGACCACCTGGTTGGACTTGTTTGTGTCTTGCGTGCTGTGTTTTGTGGGGGTTTGTTTGGTTTCTTTGGTTTGGCGACCCAGTTGGCAGGAGGAGGCATAGCACCATGGTTGGGAGATAGGCCCCACTGGCCTTTACGGTCTGTCACTACCTCTATGTATTTCATTTGTTTATAGTGTTTTTCTTTGGGGGACAGGTAGCAGGTACATGTTCTCCTCACCAGTACCCTCCTAGGAGGCAACCGGCAAAGTAGGTTTATAGGATCGACGGCCTGGCATGTGGGTGTAAGAGGTGGACATGTTGGTTACCTCCTCCCTGCCATTGTGTCACCTGTAGGTTTAGTTTTGTGTCTTTTGTTTTGTTTTCTACTATGATGGAGGTATTGTGGGATGGTATTTAGACCGGATGGTAGTGCTTTTTTGATTGTTGGACATGGAACCTAGTCAGGATGGTTTTTTGCTCAGCTTCAGCCATGCTTAGTGCTAGTTAGCTTCGTACCAGAGGGGCTACAGACTTGGATCGGGGCAGGTGCTAGGTTGTTTAATAGTTTTGTAATTAGTTCTCATCCGGGCATGACTCGGGGATGGCAGGTGCGAGGCCGTAGACTTAGTTAGCTTAGGATTAGTGGTATACCGGTTAGCAGTATCCCTGTGCCGGCTGAGACTCGTTGTATGCCAGTGTTGGCAGTACGAATTTAAATAAAATTAGATTGAATTCTAAGTACTTTTCCTACTTATTACTTTAACAAATCTAAAATACTTTTACCAACTTTATCTTTATTGCAACAATATCATTACACCAAGGAGAGCTCTTCACACAGTTAGAAAAAACTTACGATAGGTGTTTCCAATAGAAGACGATGGTCTTGTACTATCGGTAACGTAGGCACAGGCCTAGTGCTATCGTAAGACAAAGAGAGCAGGAGAAGAAGAAGAGAAGTATCACTCTTCGTTGCAAAGAACTAAATATCCGAGCAGGGACCTTTACATTATAAAGTCTCACCTAGTGCGATGCCAAATGATACTAGAGAGGATCCTTCAACCCAGATAGAAAAGGTGATATTGACATCGACCATCAAAACCTTAACTTAGGAGGATTTAGTGACACCCTTGGTCACGTTTCAGCAGAACCCTCAAGGGCATCAAGCCCAGTAACCCCAGAGAAGGGATCACCGGTCGATAACTCTCCCGCTGGAACTCCACGACCCGAGAGAATGTCAGTATCAGCAGTACCTGTGCCACCGGCCCCAGCCGCTCCAGTACCAGGCACTAGCATACTTGAAATGACTGAGAATCATTTTCAGGCATTTCTGGCAGCAACACAAAACACAGGACAAGGAAATATCCAACCACCAAAAGTGAAAGAACCTGACATGTACGAAGGAGTCAAAGATAAGGTACGAATATTCCTGGCACAATGTGAAGGGTATTGCGCCATCAAGGGACATTGAGAACACCACGATGAGATGAAGATTCCCTATGTGAAGTCTCTACTAAGGGGACTCGCGGGACAATGGATCATACCCTTCCAAGATCAGAGAAAGCTGAGGGAATGGGTCACATACGAGGAATTCAAAGCGACTGTAACCGGTATGGGTACTTGGTTATTGGTTTTGTTGTATGTTTTGTTTTAAGTATCGCTTTGATACTTGGTTTGTTTTAAGTATCGCTTTGATACTTGGTTTGTTTTAAGTATCACTTTGATACTTGGTTTGTTTTAAGTATCGTTTGATACTTGGGTTTGTTTTATGTTTTGTTTTAAGTATCGCTTTGATACTTGGTTTGTTTTAAGTATCGTTTGATACTTGGTTTTTGTTTTATGTTTTGTTTTAAGTATCGCTTTGATACTTAAAGAGTTTTACCAAAGTGTATCGATTGATACCTTTGATTAGTTTCGTTCATGCTAGACATGAACAGATTTGTGTATTTAAAGACCGCCTGTTTCTACGATGGAAAAGGCAGACTTCGACAGACAGTATTTCAATATACTTGGTTGAACGGTTACTTCATTGTTCCCCAGTACACCCTCAAAGCCTCCTTTAGTTCTCAGCTCTCGCCTCCTCTCTGGAAGAGCAGGCCACCTGCCAACTATCGTATCTATTACCGACAACGTGATTAGCACCTTGCGAACACCTTACAGCGACACTCTTCAAACAATTCAGGAATCCCAATGCTAAGGAGACAGCAAGAAGAAAGCTGGAGAAACTTCAACAAGGAAAAAAGACCTTCACGGCATACTGGAACCAATGCCAACTATTGGAATACGAGACGGAGTTTGATGATGCTACTCTCTACATTATCCTCTTAAGAAACTGCAATGAGAGACTCCATGAAGCATGGGGAATCTCAGACATGCGCTACACAACAGCAGAATGATTTACAAGATGGCTGATCAATAAGGAAAGTAAACTAAACATGGTTTGAAACAACTCAGAATATTCTATAGCATACAGAGTGGCCCAATCATCTGGAAATGTGGATGGAACCTTCAAACCACAGGTAGCTTGAGGTGACAGCAGAGTATTACCACCAGTATAACCAATGGAGTTGGACAAATCGAAGGCAGGACCTACTTTAAACCTGTCAAAGGAAGAATACGCTAGAAGAATGAAGGGGAAACTCTGCTTAAGGTGCGGGAAAAGCAGGACATCGGATATGAGAATGCAGAAGCCGACCAGACAATGGATACCAAGGGACCAGGACTGCGGGAAATAATAGCTTCTAAACCAAATAGAGGAGCAACATTCACGAAATAATCACCGAAGATTCACCAGCGGAAAACCACGAGGGTCCCCTGTAAACGGTGGTCTAGGAGACCCAAGATGTGGACCAGGAAAACTCATCTAATTAGCGAACTACTATACAGCACTACACACACAAAGAGGAGAAGAAGACAGAGATTATGTCATGATTAAGAGGAAAATACATAACGACAAAGACCAAGAAACAACAATATATGCAAGGCTCAACTCCAGGGCTACCAAGGATTTCATAGACAAGGAAATCTGCAACAAATAAGGCCTCCACACCAAAAAAGCGAAGAAAGCGAGACTAGTCTACATATCAGATGGAAAGCCAAGCTGAATAGGTCCTATAACCCATACGGCGACAGTGCCTATGGACATTGACAGTCATAGGAAAACGGCAACCTTTCCAGTAGCAGATCTCAAGAACCATGAGATAGTCCTAGGAATGTCATGGTTACGAAAACATAACCCGACGATCAATTGGAAGGAGAACAAGATTACCTTCATCAGCGAACTATGTGCGACATGATATCTCAACAGTTCACCTGTGGTCTATGCTACACCGATACGAGAAGTAGAAGAAGAAACTTTGCATGCAAAGTTCGCTGAGATGTGGCAAGATAAGAGAGTCCAGATACAAAAACTGGACCAAGAGGCCAAGGTGCCTAATAAGGGTTCCAAAGGGGCAGCAGGGCACAACCTGTATGCCAATGAAGGAATCAAGATACCTGCCAATGGGCAGACAATGAAAGCGACAGGGATAGTCATCGGACTACCAGAAGGCACCTATAGATGGATATCACCCCTCAGGGGTCTAGCTGTCAAACATCGACTCATGACCATGGCAGGGGTGATTGAGGTCGAGTATACAGGTGAAATCAAAGTGGTCCTGGGCAACCTGGCTTAAGAGGACTACGAAGTCCAGAAAGGCAATTGAATCGCACAGTTGATCATCCCAAAAATCAACAAAGAGGATCTGCAAGAAGTAGATCAACTGGAAGAAACTACAAGAGGAGACTAGGGATTTGGAAGCATGGACCAAAACCAGCCTGATATAACAAAAAGAATCAAGATCAAAGAGATCACAGCACTAGCCTTTGGACGGTACTATCAAAGAGGAGACAAGGGATTTGGAAGCGTAGACCAAAGCCAGCCCGACACAACAAAAAGAATCGAGATCAAAGAGATCACAGCACTAGCCTTTGGACAGTACTATCAAATAAGAGATACAACAGGAATTCTCAAATAGACATAGAAAGACAAAAATTAGTCCTTGCGAAAATCAACATCAGCATGGACCTAGCAATCTAAGACAAGAAATACCAAAGCAAAAAGGGATAGAAAAAATTGATTCCAAATAAATATCATCAATTCATGAACCTATTCCAAGAAGAGGAAGCTGCAGAGCTACCATCTCGAAGACCAAGAATCGATCACGAAATTCAACTGAACAAAGACGAGAAAATGGGAAAAACAAAGCAGATTTCCTACCAGAAGTTATACCCGCTAGGAGAAGTGGAGCTCAAAGAAGGTAGGAAGTATATCGAGCAAAACCTAAAGTGAGGATGGATCAGAGACTTCTTCGTATCAGGAGTATCTACAATATTATTCGTCAAAAAGAAAGATGGAAAAATGAGACTCTGTGTAGACTACAGAGCCTTCACTTCAGTTACCAAGATTGATATCCACTACTCTTAATTGGAGAGGCACTGGATAGACTACGGTCAGCAAAATACTTCACCAAGCTCGACATCAAGGATACATAACACAATATATGCATCAAGACAGGAGACGAATGGAAGACTACATTCGCCTCGAGATAAGGAATGTTCAGATACTTGGTTATGCATTTCGGGCTAACCAATGCACGGGCTTCATACTAAAGATGGATCAACAAGGTGCTCAATAAGTACCTCGACATATGTTGTATCGTATACTTGGACGACATACTTATCTACGCGGAAAACATGCAACAACTCCAGAAAGATATCAGCAATATCATGGCTGCAATAAAAGGATCAGGAATGAAGATCAAATCCACAAAATGCGAATTCTAAAAAGAAGAAATGGAATACCTTAGATTTATCATCAATAGAAGCGGGGTCAAGGGCGACCCAGTCAAAATGGCAGTGATATGGAATTTGGCCAAACCAAACAACAAAACAAATGTTCAATGCTTTATGGGATTCTGCAACTTTTATCGAAAGTTCATACAGGGATTTAGCAGGCTTACACAACTACTCTATAACGTAACAAAGAAAGACAAGAAATGAGAATGGGGAGAAACAGAACAGAAAGCATATGATACAATACGAACGCATCTAACATCGGCACCCATACTGCTTCATTTTGCCCCAAACTGAAGAACAATGATCGAAACAGACACCTCAAAATATGAGTACTCAGGCATACCATCACAATAATGTGAAGATGGAAAATAGAGGCCAGTGTCTTACCGATCCAAGACAATGACCCCTGCAGAGTACAACTACGACGTTGCAAATAAAGAACTATGAGTGATGGTTCAAGCATTAAAGTAATGGAGGAGATACGTCCTGAACAACGACTATCCAGTCCGAGTTCTAACTGACTATAAGAATCTAGTCCCGTTCATGACTACGAAAGAACTGAACGACCGCCAGATAAGGTGGATGGAATACCTCAGCAAATACAACTTCAAAATCGAATACCGACTAGGCAAAGAGAGAGGAAAGCCAGATGCTCTCACAAGGATTGCAAGCAACAAACCACAAACAAAAGAAGATGAAAGAATCAAACAAAAATACGAACACTATTACCAAAAACCTACTTTGAGGCAATGGAGGTTATCCAATTCACATCAATGGAGGAAAGGGAAATTGAGAAGGCAAATGAAGAAGACAAAACAATTCAGGCAATAAGTGAAGCATTGAAGGAAGGAAAAAAGAAGATGAAAGGAATTGCTCTGGGTTTATGACAATGGGAGGATCGAAACATGTGGTATGATGGAAAATAATGAATTCCGGAAAAAAAAGAGATAAGGACAGACATTATACGACAACACCAAGATATTCGAAGGGCAGGACACAGAGGAATAGCTAAAGCTACAGAATTCATCACGAGGTTATTCTATTGGCCATGACTACGTGAAGATGTGAAACGATATGTCAAAAACTGCGACATATGCCAAGGGACGAAAACGGCTAAACACACACCATAATGATTGCTGAAATCGAACAAAGTTCCTGAATGACCACGGGAATCAATTGCGATGGATTTCATCATAGACCTACTGGCATCGGAAAATTGCGATAGCATCCTGGTCATGGTAGATCGTCTGACCAAAATGAGTCATTCCATTCCAGTCACAAAAGATATCGACACGTGGGATTTTATATAAATATTTTTCTGAGAAGTCTTCCAACTTCACCGCCTCCCAAAGAATATCATTACCGACCGAGGAACACTATTCACATCGTGACTATGGAAGAAAGTAACCAGAGAAATGGGGATACAAAACAGGCTGAGCAAAGCATTTCACCTGTAAACGGATGGACAAATGGGACGGGTAAATGCAATACTCGAATAATATTTATGGGCCTACATTAATTACGAACAAGATGATTGGTACAAACTGCTATCGATGGCCAAATTCACATACAACAATGGAAAACAAGAAACAATTAGCACAACACCATTCTTCGCGAATTACGGACAACATCCACAAAGTTAGACTACATATCATACAATTAATGGTATAATACCCGACAAACCAGATATGGGAAAACTACAGGAGATATTATAATACGAAATGAGTTAAGCGTAATAATGGCAAAAAGAACAATACAGTAAGCATCAAAGACCAGATCCGAACAAACAACCAGGAGATATGTTATGGCTAATATCATGCAATATCAATACGACACGACCATCAAAGAAATTGGACGACAAGAAAATCGAACCATTTGGGATACAGGAAAGGGTGGGCAGCGGAGCTTATAAACTCAACCTTCCACCCTCGATGAGAATACGCAACACGTTCCACATCTCGCTCCTCAAATTACACAACGACAACAAGTTTCACTTACAAACAATTTTTCCTCCTCCTCCAAGCGAACTCAACAGAGAACCAGAATATGAGCTCAACGAAATAGTCGATTCTCACTTCTTCCAAAGTTACCTCTAATACTGAGCCAAGTGGACAGGATATTCGCCTGAATACAATAAAACTTAGTACTTCGCACACAACTTCAAACACGCATAAGATGCCATCTCAACCTTCTACCAGTGATACCCAGGCAAGCCCAGCCCAGGTAACAATCACGTTCAACTAAGATAAAGGCAAGGGAAAGGCTCCCACGCCATTGCAACCACACGAGGGCTGGGGCGATAGCCCCCGCCAAACTATACCGACCGGCCGCGAATACTCATTCATGGGGCCGACCAAGGGAGAACTCAGGGAAAGGGAAAAACAAGCACAGTATAACGCCATGTCATGGACGGTATGCTACGATGATGTATGTTCCACACACTATAGGGACAAGGAAGGCTCGGGATAGTTCCCGAGAGAATAAAAAAGGTTCGGTCTGTGCCGGGACCATGCCCTAAAGCACTGGAACCAGTGCTTCAACAACACCTGCAAGATGCACAGGATGAAGAAAATCTCTGCGGGATACTATCCGCAGAAGGATGGGACAAAGAAAGCGTGAGAAGAAAAAGATGCCACGGTATGGCGGAGAACTAGAACCTCAAGGATGAGGGCCAGGCAGGGGGGAGCCCAAAGCTCCTCAACAGAAGCGGAACCGGATGCCAGGAGCCTATGGAAGCAAATCAGAGAACTCTAGTAACAACTTGGTCAGGCCGAAGCTACAATTTCGGCAAACGAAAAAACGATCGCAGAGCTACGACAGCTGAACGATGTTCAGAGGTATACAATCAAGATGGTAAATCTCACCTTGGAAACAGTAAGGGTAAGATAGAGGGAAGCGGACGACAAGTTCAATAGACATCGGAGGTCTACGCGCTTGGCAGGAGGAGAACTATCGAAGCTTGGTGAAAGAACCTGATGGGACTCTGGCTTAGGGAGAGAGGAGCTAATATCACAAATGTGGCTTGGTGAGGAAATAGTTTTCATGTGACACATGGTTATAAGTCCCAAGTATGTTATTGTTTCACATATATGACTCATTCAAGTTATATGATTTGTTATATGTGGGACTTGTGATGCTTTCACAAATAGCTCAAATATGAGTTATAAGACGTGCACCGGACAAGTATGCCCTCCGAGTGTGCCTTGCGGGTATGCCTTGTGCACATGATTTATGTTTTGAACATGACCTCATTATAAGGTTATAGGTTTCGCGCATATGACTCAGTCGAGTCATATGACTGGTTTAAATGTATTCTGATTGGTTTATAAGTTTTTACAAATGACCTCACTATGGGGTCATGGATTTTGAGCATGTGATCACTTTAGTCACATGACTGGTTTGTTGTGATTTGGTTTCGCACATGTGACCACTTTAGGTCACATGACTACTGGCAGGAAGAATACTATATCAGAAGGCCGATGGGGCCGTGGAGGATAGGATCTTTACGCTTTGTTCTAAGTACTTTTCCTCGTCCTTGCCGTCGCTTCACCTCGAGCGTTTCTTTCACCATCATGATGGGCCTTGATGCCTTGGATTCTGGGGGATATATCTGAGTTCACTCAGTAGTTCCTGGGGTCTTTAGTGTTGAGGTTTGTTAGGTGTTACGTGACCGACTACTTGTTTGCATCTCCTTTCGTCGCCTGATGGTTTCTCACGATGCTGTCATTTCGAGCACTTCATCGCAGTCGCATATGAGCCCCTTTCGGTAAAATGTCTACAGCTTCCTGTCTATCGTCTACTTGCAGGTTTCGCGTTCGATTGTGGGGATTGAACCTTGTGTTTGGAGGGATTACCTGTGTCGTTCTTTGGACCAGCTCATCTCTTTTGTTGGGTTTTAACGGAGTCCTTAGTTCTCGCGATACAAAACGCCCTTGGGTTAGACTGATGACCTTCCCAAGTATCAATGCATCATACCGGCCGCATGAATCCACTGGGGAGGGGGCCTCACCGGCCCCCCCCCTCCTCGTTACTACATGTTTCTACGGTCGGAATCCTACAATGTTGTTTATCCCCGTTCCCTTGGAGTTTTGTCCTTGTGGCATTTATCGTGGTTCAGTCAGGTGTCTCCACCTCGCTTCGGTAGGAATGGCGTTGACCCTGAAAAATCTTACCCCCTGGTCTGGTTTTCTTGCTACCTGGGGTGGTGTGGGTCGATTGGCTGCCAGACGCTCATGTTGTCTGTGCGTCTGGGTGGTTTGGCTGTGGTCTGTGGTTGGTGGCTTCACCCATTGCAAGTGGGGCCTACCTTCTGTTTGTCTGCTTCTGTTCTTTCTCCCTCCCTCTTCTTGTCGCGTCAGTTGGGAACGCCTCTTGCCCGTCGTTCGGTTGGTGCCTGTTGCTGGACCTGTCGGGCTGGTTTCGGCTGGCTCTGCTTACTCTTTCCTGGCTTGGTTGAACTTTGATTTGGCTGGGTTGGATGGTGTGGCAGGTGCCGATGCCTTCCGGTATTGGTGCCACCTCCTTTGTGGCTCCCAGCTGTAGCTGGTGGGCCCCCCTCGTCTATATGGAGTCGCTGGTTGTGGCTCTGTTGGTATGGCTAAGACTAGTGGCTGCCTGATGGGATTAGGTATAGCTGTCCTGTGGCTGTTGGATGGTTGATCTGTCTGAGGGGCTGGAGGGGCTGGATGGGCTCTGTAGCGCCTGGTGTGTGGGACTTGGGGGGGGCTGATTAGGGGGGAGAGACACCTGCGAGCACCGGTTGGGCATGCGTCAGGTTGGGCGATGGCTAATTAAGTGTTTCCAGCCTGATGGGGCTGTTGGGTGAAGCTGCTGAGTGCTGTAAAGCTCCTCAATGACCCGGATGGTTGATAGCCACCTGTGCGGATAGTGGGTTGCGACCACCTGGGTGGACTTGTATGGGTCTTGCGTGCTGGGATTTTGTGGGGTTTGTTTGGTTTCTTTAGTTTGGCAATGGGCATGGCTGGAGGGGGCAAGGCACCACGGGTGGGAGATAGGCCCCACTGGCAGTTTAGGTCTGTCACCACCTCTATGTATTTCTTTTGTTTGTGAGTTTGTTTTTTGTTGGACAGGCAGCGGGTACAGGTCCTCCTCACCATTGCGCTCTTTGGAGGCACTTGGCAAAGTGGGTTCATAGGGTCGACGGCCTGGCATGTAGATGCAAGAGGTCGACATGTTGGTCACCTCCTCTCTGCCATCGTGTCACCTGTAGTTTATGTTTGTTTTGGTTTTGTTGGTTTTCTACTGTGGTAGAGGTATTGCGGGACGGTGTTCAGGCCGGGCAGTAGTGATTTTATGTTTGTTGGACGAGCAACCTTGTTGGGTTGGTCTTTTGCTCGGCTTCCGCTCCGCTAAGTGCTGGTTGGCTTCATACTAGACGAGCTACGGACTTGGACCGGGGTGGGCGCTGGGTTGTTTGATGGTCTTGTAATTAGTTTCCATGCGCCCATGACTCGTGGATGGCAGGTGCGGGACCGTAGACTTAGTTAGCTTAGGATTAGTGGTATACCAGTTAGTGGTATTCCTGTGCCGGCAGGGGCTCGTCGTATGCCAGTGTTGGCGGTACGAGTTTAAATAAAATTAGATTGACTTCTAAGCACTTTCGTACTTATTACTTTAACAAATCTAAAATACTTTTGCGAACTTTATCTTTATTGCAATGATATTGTTACGCCAAGGAGAGCTCTTCATGCAGTTAGGGAAAACCTACAATAGGCATTTCCAAAAGAAGACAAAGGTCTTGTACTATCTGTAACATAGGCAGAGGCCTAGTGCTATCATTAGACAAAGAGAGAAGATGAAAAAGAAAAGAAGTATCGTTCACCATCGCCAAGAACTAACTATCAGAAGAGGGACCGTTATAGTATCTCAGGGAGGAAACCTGTCAATGTGGCAGAGATGTAGGCGTACAAGCTACCTAGACGGGCTGGTGACTATCAGAGGGGCCTTTCATCATTCTGGCTCTCGACCTCGACAAAGTGGAGGTTCCTGGCTCTTTTATGAGAGAGACAGGTGAGGATGGCATAATGGAAAGTCTCGAGTTCTGCCTCACAATAAGGGCAAATTTTTGGAGTATCCAGGTCTCTCCAGGTGCGGTGAGTGGCCAGGTAACTCTTTCCTAACCTCATCTGTTGGATGTGTTCTGCAATGAATTTCCCAAGTGCTATGATGGAGTAGGGTGCCAGTCTGGTGGAATACAGATAACTGTAAGTATGCCGGTAGTTTCTGGCCCACGTATTTAAGAAAAGCTGGCAGTAGCCCTTCTTGAGGGTAAGGAAAGTGGGCTATTCTCGGTCCCTGGAAGGGAGTGGTGAAGGGAAAAGAGCTGCCGACGCAGGGAGAACGTGGGGGAGATGTCTAATAAGCTTACCTACTCTGTAGGCAATGGCATCTATGAGAAGGTATCACCATACAGGAGGAGCCAGTTCTGACATTTTCCAATTCAGAAGCCGGTAACCTAGTATGAGGCCAATCATCAGGAGGTGATGATCCTCCAGGGAGAGAGATTCTGAGGTGAAAGGGAAGCAAGAGTGAAGACATAATGTGGCTGGATTTCTTTCTGGTGGAAGGCTAACTATCCTAAATGCCACAAGGAGTTGGCAGTACTTGATAAGGTATTGGATTGGCAGAAGTGCCAACTCACAAAAGAGGATGCCAGTGGGGGTCTCTGTAAAGTAGTTTGTGACCTACCTCTGGACATGTTTTCAGAAGAAAGCCAGCTGATCCGTCATGGAGACTGAGGTTAAGAAGAAATCTGGACTGTAGAGTAGGATGGTTGCCAGGAGGGAGGAGGCCATTCCATGGCAAAGAAAGAGAGCTAGTCTTTTGCAAGGGCCTAATAGTCTTTTAAGAATGGAGAATAATTCATGGCCTAGCGCCAGGTACTTTGAGAAGTAGGTGTTGGTTACCCAACACTAAGAGCAGTGGGTGGGCTCAAAGTAATAGCTGCGCCATCTGATCACCCAAGAGGGACGAATGAGTAGGCCATTGATAATTATGGGAAGAGTTAGTGTAGGGTCCCTTTGTCAGGGTATCCTCCAATGCAGCAGTTCTGTTTTAGGTACAGAGAACGAGACGCCCGGCCTTCTACCCCTCTATGCCAACATCTGAACTAGATGCAGAAGGTGTTGGACATTGCTTCTCTAAGAGTTGAAGGCCACAGTAACCGTGAAGTCATCTACATATGATAGGATCAATCCATATAGTACTGGGAAATGGAGGGAGGAGAATTTGATGACAAATAGGCGAGGTGAGCTCAGTGAGCCTTGTGGAGTGCTAACCTGAACTGTTCTGGAAATCCTGGGTAAGTCCTGGAAAATGAGAGAGCATTGCTTACCTGTCAGGAAGGATCTAGTCCTAGAACAGAGAGGGAGGGGGAAATGGCCCTGGAGTATAGCATATGGAAGAGTTCATTAGTGAAAGTATTATCGAAACCTCCCTTAATGTCAAGGAATAGGGTGAAAGCAATGAGCTGTGAACATTGCAGTGTTTGAACCTCATCGGTCAGGATAGCATAAGCATCGAAGATACTGAGACCCGGCAGGGAGCCATCCTAGTGTGTGTTGAGTAGGCCAAGAGACCGCATCAGAGGGGAGAGATGGTTTGTCATTATCTATTCCAGAATGTTGGAGATTGTTTCTAGGAGGACAATTATGTGGAAGGAGGCTGGTGTGTCATACGATGGCTTACCAGGAGTATCTATGACCATCCAATTTGCCATCTTGAGTGACACTTAGTAGAAGGCTAACGAAACTAAGAAAGAGAGGAGTCTAACAAGTAGCAAGGTGTAGGCCGCGTTGATCTTTTTCCACACCAAGTGTATCGGAGGTCTTTTTTTTTTTTTTTTTTTATAATCTTATTTATTTATCTGTTTTAACGAAAGTAAGGCTGGCGGTCATATCAGCTTGCGCTATGTAGACACGCACCTCCTCCCCGCCTTGTTTTCAAGCAGCCAGAAGAAAAACCGTGACCCTAGAAAGGCTAACACCGGCAGCCAGGTGCCCGACCCTAAGGTCCTAGGACTCGAGTGTGGAGGGGTCTCTCGTAGAGCCACCAATACCCAACCAGTCCTCAGTTTAAAAAACTCTCCCGCAAGTCTCGTGCAGGGCTATCTACAAAGGGTAAAGACAGAAAGCCCAGAAACTAATCATTCAAAGCAAGGAAAAACCCCCATCCCAACAGTACACTACCCACCGAACAGAAGAAAACCCAAACCAGAGTAACCCCAAACCAAAGGCCAAAACCAATCCCTCGTCTACAACGACCAGATTCCAGCTCAACCCATGCCCCATGCGTCGAGACAAACCATTGGCCAGGCCTCACTCGTGAAGTCGAAAAAATGAATAGGTGCGCAATATAGGTGACATAAACATATGTCTGGGGCATATAGCCCACGGTCGCAAGCAAGAGAAATTAAAAGGAAAGAGTACCCGCTGTAAGCAGTAGGTATTGGCAGAACAAAAGCCCCAAGCTGTCCGTACGGGAGGGGAAAAAAAGCTTCCCAAAGCAGCAAAAGAGGGAGCAGTAGTAGGGTACCAGCCGACAGTAGTAGGGTACTAGCCAACGCGACCGAAGAGAAAAAAAGAAGAAAGGCCTAAGGCCCAAGTGCAGAACCAACTGAAACCAAACCTGTCGTATTACCAAATCTCTCATGTAGTCCCTTGTTCTCCAAGAGATAGCATCACTTAGTGGAAGGGATCCCACCAGTGGTAGGGAGGCAGAAGGGCGAGGTGAGGAAGGCAACTGAAACTTGAACTGAGCGACTAGGAGGGTATGGCCAAATCTCACCGCAAGACAGACCCCGAAGTTACTAGCCAAGGCTTTCCCCAATGGGGATCATGCAAGTGGGGAGAAGGACGTCCACCACTGCCAGTACCGTCCGGAAGCGAAGAGAGGAAGCTGACCGTGCCAAAACTAAGCGAGCCCCTATTAGCAAGACAGGACTACTGGGTGAGCCCAGATAACTCCCCCATCAAGTAGACAAGAGACAAGCGAGGCCAAAGCGGGAGAGGATAGAAGAGTTAACCTTACCCTTAGGGAGGAACCATCGAGGGGGCAGAGGGGAGTGGGGAGGCCCACAATAGTTGACGTGGTGTTGCCAAACTATGTGGGAGGAAAATAAAAGTGATGGAGCATAGTGTATCGGAGGTCTTTTTTTTTTTCTTTTTTTTTTATAATCATGTATTCATTGTTTAGGTACAAGAACTCGCATGCAGTGGTAGCTATGGCTTAAACAAAACCTTAATCCCAAAACAAACAAAAATAAAAGACACCAAACTAGTGCCTCCAATAAGTGCGAACAACCCATATCGCAAAGAGTATATACAGCTAGCTATAAAGGGAAACATTCAAACTAAACATAAAGAAATCCTACAGGCAAGGAAACTAAAAAAGTATACTCTCACTCGACGGCTTAGGTAGAGGACGAGGATCTGAGTGAATAAGTGGGACTTGTGACGGGACAGGCCCCGTAGGGGGAATCTCGGAGTGCAGGCATGTCCGAGAGGAAGCCGACTGAAGTGGCAGAGATGTAGGCGGATAGGCCATGAAGCAGTTCTGGCAATGTCCAGATGGGTTCCCCTTCGTCCAGGCACTCAACTCCCGGGAGGTGGGTGTCTCTCGCTCTTTTATGCGAGGGACATTCAAGAATGGCGTGGTGGAAGGACTCAGGCTCCTCCTCACAGTAGGGTCACCTGTCGAGGGCATCCAGATCTCTCAAGGAGCTGTGGCCAGCCAGGTAGTTCTTCCCTGACCTCATCTGGTAGATTCTGCCCGCTAGGAAGTTCCCCAAGCCCATGAAGAGGTGGGGCGACAGAGTGGGCGAGTAGACGTATTGGGGTGATGGTGGGTATTGTTTGGTCCATATGTTTATGAGGAACTGACGACAGCCTTTCTTGAGGGCTAGAAAAGGAGGGTCGCCAGTTGCCACAGGGGGCAAGAGCTCAGGGAGCAGGACAGGTGATGCTGGTAGGACCTTAGAAAGATGACTGACAAGCTTGCCCACCCGGTGGGCTATTGTGTCAAGTGGGAGATGCCTCCTTACCAGAGGGGATGGCTTGGGAGTTTTCCAATTAAGGGGCCTGTAGCCCGGTGTAAGCCCAACCGTCAAGGGGCGGTGGTCCTCTGGGAGCGGTAATAAGAGATAGTAGGGAAGGAACAGTGCAGGCGTGCAGTGGCGGGATTTCTTTCCGGGCGGAGGCACCCCATCCTCAGCACCGCCAGGTGCTGACGGTGTTCAATAAGGCATTGTATCGGGGGAAGGGCAGACTTGCAGGGAAGGATTCCGGTAAGAGTCTCGGAGAAGCAGCTGGTGACCCATCTCTGGACCTGTCTCCAAAACACAGCAAGCCGGTCGGTCATGGTTGCAGAGGGTGAGAAGAGATCTGCACCGAAGAGGAGTATGGGTGAGAGGAGGGAGGACGCTAGCCTGTGGCAGAGGAAGGGAGCGAGCCCCTTACTGGGACCCGATAGCCTCTTAAGCATGGAGAAGGCACCCAGGGCAAGTGCCAGATGTTTTGAGAAGTGGGTGTTGGTAGCCGACCGGAGAGAGTAAGAGGCCAGCTCAAACCAGTGGCCGAGCCAATGGACCGCCCCAGAGGGGAAGAAAAGGAGTCCGTCAATAGCGATTGGGAGAGTGGATGTAAGGTCTCTTTGTCTGGGCATTCTCCAGTGTATGAGTTCCGTTTTGGGTATAGAGAAGGAGACCCCAAGATGCCTACCCCTTTGAGTCAATATCTTGACTAGATGTTGGAGGCGCTGGACATTCCTCCTGTAGGAGTTGGAGGCAACAGTCACTGCGAAGTCATCCTCATAGGATAGGATTAACCCACGCAGTACCGGAAAGTGGAGAGACGAAACATAGATTACAAAGAGAAGAGGTAATATTGGCGAGCCTTTCAGGGTACCAACCTGAACCAGTTTGAAAACCCTGGGCAATCACTGGAAAATGAGATGGCATTGCCTCCCTGTCAAGAAGGACCTAATCCAGGAGCAGAGGTATGGAGGTATGCCCTTCGAACGCAGCATATGGAAGAGGTCGTTCGGGGAGACAATGTCAAATCCTCCGTTGATATGAAGGAACACGGTGGATGCAACCAACTGAGGCCCTTGCATTGTGTGAACTTCGTGAGTCAGAGTCGCACAGGCATCGAAAGTGTTAAGCCCTGGAATGGAGCCACATTGATGGGGGTGGAGCAGGCCCAGCAACCTAGCCAAGGGTCAGAGGTGATTTGTGATTCTCCTCTCCGTGATCTTGGAGACTGATTCCAGGCGGACAATTGTTCTGAAGGAGGCAGGTGTGTCGTAGGAGGGTTTCCCTGGTTTGTCCAGGACTACACCATTCGCCATCTTGAGCGACGCCAGGTGGAAACTGAATGAGACCAGCGGAGAGAGTAGCTCAACCAGCAGAGAGGGACGGGATATATTAACCTTCTTCCAAACGGAGTATGGGAAATGGTCTGGACCAGGGGCAGAGGAGGACGAGGACTTGCTGAGTGCCGCAGCTATCTCTTCCACCAGTAGGGGGGGTGCATCTTTGAAGGCCCTGAGCATAGGCGGGCAGAATGTGGGGGGCCTAGGAGGGAAGAAGTGGGAAAGCAGGGCGTCATTCAGCTCCATGGATGAGGTTGCCTTAGGAAGGGACGGGAAACGCGCTGTGGGACTTCCGAAGGGGAACCTTTTGGCCGTCCATACATTTTGGGGGGTAGCACTCTGAAGGAAACGTGCCCAGTGCTCCTTCTTAGCCTTCTTGATAGCCTTAAAATAGGCATTTTTGGCCAAGCGAGCAGAGGCCCACGTATTATTTGAAGGGGATGTAGGGGCATTTCGGGCACGGGAATGATGGACTTTCCTCAAGTCAGACAAGGTGTCGGACCACCAAGGTTTTGATCTTGTGGAAGGCTTTTTCATTAGTGTATTTCTGGCGAGGACTAAGCATATCCTTCCCAGATTGATGTTGAGCCATGTGCTAAGTGTCTGCTGAGTTGGGAGAAGTGGAGGTGGCGGAATCGTCAGGGAGCCGAGGTCCTCCATGGCCCGTGTTCCAGTCGGTAGTCTTACAATGCGGTGTGAGCTGGGGGGGGGAGGACTAGCGGTGACATCAGTGTTATGGATATCGGGACGTGATCCGACCCAGTAGACTGGAAAGACAAGTCCCATGTTTCTACAAAGGGCGCGAGGTGCTGGTTGGCGAAAGCCAAGTGAAGGACAGACAGTGTATGGTCTTGGCCTAGTGAGAATCGAGTAAACACTCCGGGAGTGTTCAAGAGGGAGAAACATCTTTCTTGTGACAGTTCTGCATATGGAGTGGAGGTTCAGATCTCCCTTTTCCTAAGAGACTGGTCAGGATCCCATTGTGGGTGGTGGATATTGAAGTCACCCACTACGAGGGTGGCGAAGTCGAGATCAGGATAAGCTTCCTCAGGGAAAACAGAGCGGTACAGCAACGATGTCGTCCAAAGAGAATAAAGGTTGACAAAAGGAAACTTCTCATAGGAGGAGTCAAACAAACCTGACGGGGTATAGACATCCACTGCCATCAGGGCAGGGCTGTTGAAAAACACAGGAACCAAAGAAACAATATCAAAAAAGGAGCGAAGTGCAAACACCGCCACTCATGGCTTTTCCCCGAGCACTGTCGTGGGGTAAAAGGATTTGAAGCCAGCAAACTGTGGGAGTTTTCCACGAATGAAAGGAGGGTCCTGAAGGGCAACAAGCATAGGAGGGGAGGGCAAAGCGCCTAAAGTATTAATGAGTAAAAGAAACACATTCCAGCTACCCATGCAGTTGTGTTGAATGAGGGAAAAATCGCTAGCGCTCTGCGGAGGAGTAGTAGAAACTGGGGAAGGAGGGGGAGTAGAGTAGGTGTCACTCATTAATAGGACAGACCCGCCAGTAGTTTGGGGACTGGGGTGGGAGTGATGTCCTCGTGGGTACAGGAGGGGTCATTTCCATAGGTGGGCGATGGGGTGCTGGGGACGGGAAAGACACTTTCAGGTGGGAAGGGGGTCGAGAAAGGGAGGCTGGGGGGGGCTCTGGTGGCGAGACCGTCTCCTAAGTCAACAGAAGGGGCAAGGCTCTGGGGCCGAGGTAGTCTGGTGGAAGAACCCTCTCCTCCATCATCCTGGGTATCCATTTCTTCTTCCCCTGGGGGATGGGACTCGGAGGGGGGCAGGGGAGGGGTCTTTAGTCATTAGGTGCACGACTGATCAAAGGCAGGGTGGGTGGAAGAGCAGGTGGTACATAAGGGGACGGAGGTGCAGCAGCAGTACACCACAGGTTTGAGGTTGCCACCTTTGGGGCATGTCAGGTTCTGGCAGCAGTGAGTCGCCTTCGTGTGGCTGAGGGCGCATATTGAGCAGACTGGGTGGTCGGTTTTGCATCTGGGTGCTTGGTGGCCATACCCCCAGCACTTCTTACAGTGAGTGAATTAGTTTGTAGAGAAGGCTCTTTCAATCCGGTAACGTGAGGCGTAGAGGACGGTGCTACCCACTATCTTGTCTACATCTGTGGGAGCGACCGTAACGATACATGAGGTGTTTGCCTTGGAGAGGAGAAATTTCCTCGTCTTGAATGAGGAATCTTGCTGTGAGGATTCGTACTTCCTTGACATTCACAATAGTTTCCCTTAGGGTCCCCAACAGAGCCTCTTGATGGTCAGGAAGGAATGAGATGGGGAGAGAGTAGACCGCTAGTTGCACCTCATTGGACACAGGACGGAAGCAGAGGTAAGGGTTGTCGCCCGCAGGGTAGGCTTTATTGAGACGGGAGGAGAGGGCTTCATAGTACGGTGCGTATGCAGTGGCAGGAGTGTAGGGATCAAGGGCAAAGACGGTCACTGTACCGCGATTGTCGACTTTAGCTGTAAAGGCTTTTGGGAGGGGGCAGTTGGCCTCTTTAAGGACCGTTGCCGTAATGTCAGGGAAGGAAGCCAGTATTTCTCTACTCAGAGGGTGGTGAGCAGCGAGAGATCGAGGTGCAAAGAACCTGCTCTCAGCACCAGGTAGTGGCCGAGGCACAGGAGGACTAGCCGGCCTGGGGACTGTCTTCACGACTTGTGCTGTAGAGGGGGTGGAGCCTCCTTGTTTTTTCTTGGCCCTTGAGAGCCCTAAGGACGCGGCCTCAGTGTAGGACAGTCTGGTCTTGCCAGGTGTGGGGTCATCTGGGTTGGAGATGCCGGGTAGGAATTCAGCCGGGTTGGGGCACTTGCCGTCCCTCCACTACTATACTTCCTATGTCCTGGGATATTTGGCGGGATAGGCAGCAGGGTTTCCCCAGTATTTGCCTATCGCCGTGTCATAGTTGAGGAGGTCAGGGTCGTAGAACGCGGAGTATCCCCACGGTAGGACCTCAGGGAGAGTGGGGGCAAAGGTGTTGGTGGCTGGCTCTTTACGCTTTCAGGAAGGCCAATTGAGCGGGGCAGTAGGGGACAACACAGGCGGTTGGGGTGGAGGAGCAGGGTTTGCTACCAACCTAGTAGACAGATCCCTGATGGATGCTTGGAGGGAGGCCACGGAGCTCGCCGAAATGTTGGTAGCATAGACCGGGGTGTCGTTAGAGGGGAGCGTGTTGGCAACCTGGGATGATAGGTCATGAATTCTCGTATTGAGCTCATCGACGGTTCGGGAGAGGGCGGACATACCATGCACGAGAGAGGAGATGAGGGGAAGCCGGTAGTATTCTCCAGTAGAGAGTTCCAGCACCTCCTGATGGGAGATTGGGGGTAGGCTTTCGGGGGTCCAATCTAGCAGGGCTCTCGCAGAGAGGATAAGCCTGGCTAGGTTCTGGTAGATAGGAAGGATCAGTGCAGCTAACGACTGCCGCGAGAGAGGGTGAGAGGCAGCTTGCTGATTAGAGACAGGTGTGCCGGAACGAGAGTGAGCGGAGGGGTCCATGGCCCGGCAAGGAGAGATAATCCCTGGGTATAGGCTAAGAAGATTGTGAAGTATAAGGGGCTTGTTCAACAGATGCAGATGGTATTGAGAGCAGAAGTAAAACATAGGGGAAGGGAAAGAAGAGGGCATGGAGCATGTATATCGGAGGTCTTTTTTTAAACTTTTTTTTTATAATCTTATTTATTTATCTGTTTTAACGGAAGTAAGGCGGTGGGTTATATCAGCTTTCACCATGTAGACCCGCACCTCCATCCCGCCTTGTTCTCAAGCAGCCAGAAGAAAAACCGTGACCCCAGAAAGGCTAACACCAGCAGCCAGGTGCCCAACCCTACAGTCCCACGACTTGAGTGCGGAGGGGTCTTTTCTAGAGCCACCGATAACTAACCAGTCTTTGGTTTAAAAAACTCCCCCACAAGTCTCCCACATGGCTATCTACAAACAGTAAAGACAGAAAGCCCAGAAACCCATGCTTTAAAGCAAGGAAAAACCCCCATCCCGACAGTACACCCCGTACCGAACTGAAGAAAATCCCAACCAGAGTAACCCCAAACCAAAGGCCGAAACCAATCCCTGGTCTACAACAACCAGATTGCAGCCCAACCCGTGCCCCTTGCTTGGGACAAACCAAGGGCCAGACCTCACCCATGAAGTCTAAAAAACGAATAGGTGCGCCATATAGGTGACATAAATGAATGTCTTGGGAATATAGCCCACAGTCGCAAGCAGGAGAAACCGAAAGGAAAGAGCACCCGCTGTAAGCAGGTGGTATTAGCAGAATGAGAGCTACAAGCTGTCCGTCCGGGAGGGCTGAAGGGGCTGCCCGAAGTAGCAAAAGAGGGAGAGGTAGTAGGGTACCAGCCGATAGTGGTAGGGTACCAGCCGACACGACCGAAGAGAAAAAGGGAGAAAGGGCCAAAAGCCCCAGTACTGATCCAACCAACCAAAACCTATTGCCATAAAACCGCGTCTCTCATGTAGTCCCTTGTTCTCCCAGAGATAGTGTTACTTAGTGGAAGAGATCCCACCGGCGGTAGGAAGGTGGAAGGGCGAGGTCAGGAAGGCAACCAGACTTGAACCGAGCAACAAGGAGGGTATGGTCAAATCTCACCGCAAGACAGACCCAAAAGGTACTAGCTGAGGCATTCCCCAACGGGGATCGTGCAAGTGGGGAGAAGGACGTCCACCACTGCTAGTACCATCCGGAAACGAAGAGAGGAAGCCGATTGTGCCAAAGCTAAACGAGCCTCTATTAGCAAGACAGGACTACTAGGCGAGCCCAGATAACTCCCCCATCAAGCAGACAAGAGACAAGCAAGGCCAATGTAGGAGAGGATAGAAGAGTTAACCTTGCTCCTAGGCAGGAACCATCGAGGGGACAGAGGGGAGTGGGGGGGCCCACGATAGTTGAAGTGGTGTTGCCAAACTATGTGGGAGGAAAATAGAAGCGACAGAGTGTGTGTATTGGAGGTCTTTTTTTTTTTATATATATAATCAGGTATTCATTGTTTAGGTACAAGAACTCGCATGCAGCGGTAGCTATGGCGTAAACAAGACGTTAATCCCCAAGTAAACAAAAACAAAGGAAACCAAACAACTGCCTCCAATAAGTGTGAAGAACCCATATCGCAAAGCGCATAAACAGCTAACTATAAAGGGAAACATTCAAACTAAACATAAAGAAATCCTATAAGCAAGGAAACCAAAGGGGTATTCTTTCACCAACTGCTTACGCCGAGGGCGAGGAACCAAGTGGGGATGTGGGGCATTCGACTGGTAGGGCCTCGGGGGGGGGTCGCTAAGTGCAGGCATGTCAGGGGTGAAGCCAACCGAGGTGGCGGTTATATAGGCAAAGGGGCTATGAAGCAGTTCCGGCAATGTCCAGATTGGTTCCCCTTCATCAAGTCACTCGACTCCCGCGAGGTGGGTGTCTCTGGCTCTTTTATGCGAGGGACATTCAAGAATGGCGTGGTGGAAGGACTCAGGCTCCTCCTCACAGTAGGGGCACGTGTCGAGGGCATCCAGATTTCTCCATGAGTGGTGTCCGGCCAGGTAGCTCTTTCCTGACCTCATCTGGTGGATTCTGTCCAATATGAATTTCCCCAAGCCTATGATGGGGTGTGGCGACAGAGTGGGCGAGTAGATGTATCGGGGTGATGGTGGGTATTGTTTGGTCGAAGTATTTAGGAGGAACTGATGACAGCCTTTCTTGAGGGCTGGAAAAGTAGGGTTGCTAGGTGCCGCAGGGGACAAGGGCTCAGGGAGGAGGGCAGGTGACGCTGGTGGGACCCGGGAAAGATGACTGATGAGCTTGCCCACATGGTGGACTATTGCATCAAGTGGGCGATGCCTCTTTACTGTAGGGGATGGCTCCGGGGTTTTCCAATTCATGGCCCTGTAGCCCGGCGTAAGCCCCACCATCAAGGCGCGCTGGTCCTCTGGGAAGCGGTAGCAAGAGGTTGTAGGGAAGGAGCAGTGCAGGCGTGCAGTTACCGGGTTTCTTTCCGGGGGGAGGCACACCATCCTCAGCGCCACCAGGCGCAATCAGCGTTCAATGAGGCATTGTATCGGGAGAAGGACCGACTCGGATGGGAGGATACCGGTAGGGGTTTCGGAGAAGCAGTTGGTGATCCAACGCTGAACCTGTCTCCAAAAGACAGTGAGCCAGCTGGTCATTGTTGCAGAGGGTGAGAAGAGATCTGCTCCAAAGAGGAGTATGAGTACCAGGAGGGATGATGCTAGCCTGTGGCAGAGGAAGGGCGCGAGCCCCTTCATGGGACCCGATAGCCCCTTAAGCATGGAGAAGGCACCCTGGGTAAATGACAAACATTTTGAGAAGTGGGTGCTGATAGCCCACCGGAGAGAACAAGAGGCCAGCTCAAACCAGTTGCCAAGCTAACGGACCACCCCAGAGGGGCGGAACAGGAGTCTGTCAATAACGATTGGAAGAGTGGATACAAGGTCCCTTTGTCTGGACGTCCTCCGGTGCATGAGTTCAGTTTTGGGTACAGAGAAGGAGACACCAAGACGCCTACCCCTTTGAGTCAATATCTTCACTAGATGTTAGAGGCGTTGGACATTCCTCCTGTAGGAGTTGGAGGCAACAGTCATCGTGAAGTCGTCCACATAGGACAGGATTAACCCACGCAGTACTGGAAAGTGGAGGGACGAGACATAGATGACAAACAGAAGAGGTGATATTGGCGAGCCTTACGGAGTGCCAATCTGAACGGGTTTGCAAGCCCGGAGCGATCCCTGGAAAACGAGATGGCATTGCCTTCCTGTCAGGAAGGACCTAACTCAGGAGCAGAGGTATGGAGGTATGCCCTTTGAACGCAGCATATGGAAGAGGTCATTAGGTGAGACATTGTCAAAGCCTCCCTTTATATCAAGGAACAAGGTGGACGCAACCAACTGGGGCTGTTGCAGTGTTTGGACTTCGTGAGCCAGAGTCGCGCAGGCATCAAAGGTGCTAAGTCCCAGAAGAGAGCCGTATTGATGGGGGTATAGCAGGCGCAACGACCTAGCCAAGGGTGAGAGGTGATTTGCGATTATCCTCTCCATGATCTTGGAGACAGTTTCAAGTAGGACAATTATTCTGAAGGAAGCAGGTTTGTCATAGGAGGGTTTGCCTGATTTGTCTAGGACCACTCCGTTCGCCATCTTGAGCGACGCTAGGTGGAATCCAAAACAGACTAGCGGAGAGAGTAGCTTAACTAGCAGCGAGGGGCGGACTATATTAACCTTCTTCCAGACTGAGTATGGAAAAAGGTCGGGACCAGGGGCTGAGGAAGATGAGGACTTACTGAGTGCGACAGCTATCTCTTCCGCCAGTAGGCGGGGTGCATCTTTGAAGGCCCTGAGAATAGGGGGGCAGAATGCGGGGGGCCTAGGAGGGAAGAAGTGGGAAAGCAGGGCGTCATTGAGCTCCATGGGTGAGGTTGCTTGTGGGAGGGATGAGAACAGCTCTGGGGGTTTTCCGAAGGCGAATCTTTTGGTCGTCCACACGTTTTGGGAGGTAGCACTCTCAAGGAAGTGTGACCAGTGCTCCTTCTTAGCCTTCTTGATAGCCTTAAAATAGGAATTTTTGGCCAAGCGAGCAGAGGCTAGAGTGTTATCGGAAGGAGATGTACGGGCTTCTCCGGCACGGCAGTGGTGGACTTTCCTCAAGTCAGACAAGGTGTCGGACCACCAAGGTTTTGACCTTGTTGAGGGTTTTTTCATTGGCATATGTCTGGCGAGGACTAATGGTATCCTGCCAAGAGTGATGTCGAGGCAGATACTAAGTGCCTACTGAGTTGGAAGGGATAGAGGTGGTGTAATCATGAGGGAGTTGAGGTCCTCCATGACCTTGGTCCAGTCGGTAGCCTTCCAGTGCGGTGTGAGCTAGGGGGGGAGAGAAGTGGAGACATCATTGTTATGGATATGGGGATATGATCCAACCCGGTAGACTGGAGAGACACGTCCCATGTTTCCACAAAGGGCGCGAGATGCTGGTTGGCGAAGACCAAGTCAAGGACAGACGGCGCATGGTTTTGGCCTCGTGAGAATCAAGTAAACACTCCGGGAGTATTCAAGAGGGAGAAATATCTTTCTTGCGACAATTCTGAATATGGAGTGGAGGTTTGGATCTCCCTTTTCCTAAAAGGCTGGTCGGAATCCAATTGTGGGTGGTGTATATTGAAATTGCCCACCACGAGGGTGGGGAAATCGAGATCAGGATAAGCTTCCTCTAGAGAAACAGAGTGGTAGAGCGACGAAGTCGTCCAAAGGGAGTAAAGGTTGACCAAACGAAATTTCTCGTGGGAGGAGTCAAACAAGCCTGACGGGGTATAGACATCTACTACTATGAGGGCAGAGTTGTTGAAAAACACAGGAACTAAAGAAACAATATCAAAAAAGGCACGAAGTGTAAACACCACCACCTGTGGCTTCTCTGGGAGCACCATCGGGGGGTAACAGGACTTGAAGCCAGAGAATTGTGGGAGTTTTCCAGAAAAGACAGGAGGATCTTGAAGGGCAACAAGCACAGGAGGAGAGGACAAAGTAACTAAAGAATTAAAGAGTGAGACAAACACATTCCAGCTACCCATGCAGTTAGGTTGAACGAGGGAAAAAGAGCTAGTGGTCTGCTGAGGAGTAGTAGAAAGTGGAAAAGAAGGGGGAGTCGAGCAGTTATCGCGCAGTAATGAGACGAAGCCGCTGGTGGTTTGGGGAGTGGGGTGTGAGTGACATCCTCCTGGTTACGGGAGAGGTCAGTTCCTTATTTGCGCGATCGGGTGCTGGGGATGGGGAAGACACTACCAGGTCTTCTGAAGGGAGTCGAGAAAGGGTGGCTGGGAGGGGCTCTGGTGGCGAGACCATCTCCCAGGTCCACAGAAGGAGCAAGGCTCTGTGGCCGAGGTGGTCTGGTAGAAGGACCCTCTCCTCAGTTATCCTGCGTATCCATTTCTTGCTCCCCAGAGGGAGGGGACTCTGAGGAGGACAGGGGAGGGCGCTTTGGTCATTTGGTGCACGATTGATCAAAGGCTGGGTGGGCGGAGGAACAGTTGATGCAAAAGGGGACGGAGGTGGGGCAGCAGTACGCCACAGGTTTGAGGTTACCACCTTTGGGGCATATCGGGTTTTGGCAGCGGTGAGTCGCCTTTGTGTGGCTGAGGGCGCATATTGGGCAGACTGGGTGGTCGGTTTTGCATCTGGGTGCTTGGTGGCCATAACCCCAGCAGTTCTTGCATTGAGTGAATTTGTTCGCGGAGAAGGCTCTTTCAATCCGGCAGCGTGAGGCGTAGAGGACAGTCCTGTCCACCATCTTATCCACATCCATAGGCGCCACCATAACGAAGCATGAGGTGTTCGCCTTGGGGAGGCGAATCTCCTCGTCTTGAACGAGGAACCGTGCTGAGAGGATTGGTACTTCCTTGACATGCAGAATTGTTTCCCTCAGAGTCCCCAACAGAGCCTCTTGATCGTCAGGAAGGAAGGAGACAGGAAGGGAGTGAACCGCTAGCTGCACCTCGTTAGGCGCAGGATGGAAGCAGAGGTAAGGGTTGTCGCCTACAGGGTAGGCTTTGTTTAGACGGGAGGAGAGGGCTTCGTAGTACGATGCGTATGCGGTGGCAGGAGTGTAGCGATCAAGGGCAAAGAGGGTCACTGTGTTTCACGATCGTTGACTTTAGCTGTAAAGGCTTTTGGGAGGGGACAATTGGCCTCTTTAAGGACCATTACCGCTGTGTCTAGGAAGGAAGCCGCTATTTCTCTACTCAGGGGGTAGTGAGTGGCGAGAGATCGAGGTGCAAAGAACCTTCTCTCAGCAGCGGGCA
Source organism: Tuber melanosporum (assembly GCF_000151645.1). Lineage (NCBI taxonomy): Eukaryota > Fungi > Ascomycota > Pezizomycetes > Pezizales > Tuberaceae > Tuber > Tuber melanosporum. Next base: position 486,147 of record NW_003299093.1, on the reverse strand, counting down.
GTAGCCGAGGGGTGGGAGGACTAGCTGGCCTTAGAACTGTCTATGCAACTTGTCTCGCTGAGGGGGCTGAACCACCTTGTTCTTTCTTGGCCCTTAAGGGGACTGAGGACGCGGCCTCAGAATAGGACAATCTGGTCTTACCAGGTGTGTGGTCATCTGGGTTGGGGAAGCCAGGTAGGAATTCAGCCGGGTCAGGGTACTTGCCATCCCTCCATTGCTGTACTTCCCATGCCCTGAGGTATTTGGCCGCGAAGGCAGCAGGGTTCTCTCAGTACTTACCTATCGCTGTGTCATAGTTTGGGAGGTCGGAGTCGTAAAACGCCAGGTATCCTGAGGGTAGGACCTCAGGGAGAGTGGGGGCAGAGGTGTTGGTGGCTGGCTCTTTACCCTTTCAAGAAGGCGGATGGAGCGGGGCAGTAGGGGCCAACACAGGCGGTTGGGGTGGAGGAGCAGCGTTTGCCACCAGCCTAGTGGACAGATCCCTGATGGATGCTTGGAGGGAGGCCATAGAGTTCGCCAAAATGTTGGTGGCGTTGACCGAGGTGTCGTTAGAAGGGAGCGTGTTGGCAATCTGAGACGATAGGTCGTGAATTCTCGTATTGAGCTCATCGACTGTTCGGGAGAGGGCGGACATGCCGTGCACAAGAGAGGAGACCAGGGGAAGCAGGTAGCACTTTCTGGTAGAGAGTTCTAGTACCTCCTGATGGGAGATTGGGGGTAGGCTGTTAGGGGGGCAGTCTAGCAGGGCTCTCGCAGAAGGGATAAGCCTGGCTAGGTTCTCATGGATATCGAGGATTGGTGCAGCGAAGACGGCCTAGAAGCAGGATGAGAGGCAGGGCCCTGGCTGGAGACAGGTGTGCCGAAACGAGAGTGAGCAGCGGGGTCCATGGCCCAGCAAGGAGAGATAATCCCTGGGTATAGGCCAGGAGGATCGTGAAAGTGTAAGAGGCTTATTCACCAGATGCAGATGGTGTTGAGAGCCGAAGTAGAACATAGGAAGGGGGAAAGAAGAGGGCGTGGAGAATGGTGTATCGGAGGGTCTTCTTTTTTTTTTTTTTTTTATCAACATGTATTCATTGTTTAGGTACAAGAACTCGCATGCAGAGGTAGCTATGGCGTAAACAAAACCTTAATCGCAAATCAAACCAAAACAAAAGAAACCAACCCAGTGCCTCCAAAAAGCGCGAACAACCCATATCGCAAAGCGCATAATCAGCTAACTATAAAGGGAAACATTCAAACTAAATATAAAGAAATCCTACAAGTAAGGAAACCAAAGAAGTGAGTTCTCACCAATGGCCTAGGCCAAGGGCGAGGAACCAAGTGAGGAAGTGAGGCTCTCAAGTGGTCGGGCCCTGGGAGGGGGGTATATAAGTGCAGGCATGTCCGGAGAGAAGCCAACCAAGGTTGCAGCTATGTAGGCGGATAGGCTGTGAAGCAGTTCCGGTGATATCCAAATGGGCTCCCCTTCGTGCCGGCACTCAACCCCTGGGAGGTGGGCATCTCTCGCTCTGTTGTGGGAGGGGCAGTCGAGAATGGCGTGATGGAAAGACTCAGGCCCCTCCTCACAGTAGGGGCGCATGTCCAGGGTATCCGGGGCTCTGCAGGAGAGGTGGGGAGCCAGATAGCTTTTTCCTGACCTCATCTGGTGGATTCTGCCCGCTATAAATTTGCCCAACCCCATGAAGGAGTGGGGCGACAGCGAGGGCGTGTAAGTATATCAGGGTGGTGGTGGGTACTGTTTGGCCCACACATTTAGGAGGAACTGACAGCAACCTCTCTTGAGGGCTTGGAACGGGGGGACTCCAGGGTCCACAAGGGACAGGGGTTCAGGGAGGAGGGCAGCTGATGCTGGAGGTACACGAGAGAGATGACCAACAAGCTTGCTCACACGGTGGACTATTACATCAAGTGGGAGATGCCTCCGTACCGGAGGTGACAGCTCGGGTGTTTTTCAATTTAGGGGCCTGTAGCATGGCGTAAGCCCTACAGTTAGGGCATAGTGGCCCTCCGGGGAGCGGTAACTAGAGGTTGCAGGGAATGAGCAGTGCAGTCACGCTGTGGCTGGATCTCTCTCCGGGGGGAGGCAAACCATCCTCAGAGCCGCAAGGTGCTGACTGTATTCAATAAGGCATTGTATCAGTGGAAGGGCTGACTCAGAGGAGAGGATGCCGGTAGGTGTCTCTGAGAAACAGTTGGTGACCCATCGCTGGACCTGTCTCCAAAAGACAGTAAGACGGTCTGTCATAGTAGATGAGGGTGAGAACAGGTCTACACCAAAGAGGAGTATGGGTGCGAGGAGGCAGGACGCTAGCCTGTGGCAGATGAAGGGGGCAAGCCCCTTACCGGGACCCGATAGCCTCTTGAGCATGGAGAAGGCACCTTGGGCTAGTGCGAGATGCTTTGAGAAGTGGGTGTTGGTAGCCCACCGGAGGGAGTAAGAGGCAGGCTCAAACCAATGGCTGAGCCAACGAACCACCCCTGAGGGGCGGAAAAGGAGTCCATCAATAACGATGGGGAGATTGGATACGAGGTCCCTTTGTCTGGGCATCCTCCAGTGCATGAGTTCAGTTTTGAGTACAAAGAAGGAGACCCCAAGACGCCTGCCCCTTTGAGTCAACATCTTAACCAGATGCTGGAGGCATTGGACATTCCTCCTGTAGGAGCTGGAGGCAACAGTAACCGCGAAGTCATCCACATAGGACAGGATCAACCTATGTGGTACCGGAAAGTGGAGGGACGAGACATAGATGACAAACAGAAGAGGTGATATTGGTGAGCCTTGTGGGGTGCCAACCTGAACTGGTTTGAAAACCCTGGTTGATCCCTGGAAGATAAGGCGGCACTGCCTACCTGTCAAGAAGGACTTAACCCAGGAGCAGAGGTATGGAGGTATGCCCTTTGATCACAGCATATGGAAGAGGTCGTTCGGGGAGACATTGTCAAAACCTCCCTTGATATCAAGTGTAACGTGTTCGCAAGGTGCTAATTACGTTATCAGTAATAGATACGATAGTTGGCAGGTGGCCTGCTCTTCCAGAGAGAAGGCGAGAGCTGAGAACTAAAAGAGGCTTCGAGGGTGTACTGAGGAACAAAGAAGTAACCGTTCAACCAAGTATATTGAAATACTGTCTGTCGAAGTCTGCCTTTTCTATCATAGAAACAGGCGGTCTTTAAATACACAAATCTGTTCATGTCTAGCATGAACGAAACAAATCAAAGGTATCAATCGATACCATTTAGTAAAACTCCTTAAGTATCAAAGCGATACTTAAAACAAAACATAAAACAAAACCAAGTATCAAACGATACTTAAAACAAACTAAGTATCAAAGCCATACTTAAAACGAAACATAAAACAAAACCAATAACCAAGTACCCGTACCGGTTACATCAAGGAACAAGGTGGATGCAGCCAATTGGGGACGTGGCAGCATTTGGACTTCGTGAGCCAGAGTTGCACAGGCATTGAAGGTGCTAAGTCCTGGAAGGGATCCGCATTGATAGCAGTGGAGCAGGCTAAGCGATCTAGCCAGGGGTGAGAGGCGGTTTGCTATTATCCTCTCAAGTATCTTGGAGACCGTTTCATGGAGGAGAATTATCCAGAAGAAGGCAGGGGTGTCGTAAGAGGGCTTACCTGGCTTGTCTAGTACCACTCCGTTCACCATCCTGAGCGATGCTAGGTGGAAACTGAATGAGACCAGCGGAGAGAGAAGCTCAACCAGTAGAGAGGGACGGGATATATTGATCTTCTTCCAAACAGAGTATGGAAAAAGGTCTGGACCAGGGGCCAAGGAGGAAGAGAACTTGCTGAGAGTCCCTGCTATCTCTGCCTCTAGTAGGGGGGGTGCATCCTTGAATGCCCTGAGAATAGGCGGGCGAAAAGCAGGGGACCTAGGAGGGAAGAAGTGAGAATGAAGGGCGTCGTTCAGCTCCATTGGTGAGGTTGCCTGTGGAAGGGACGGGAAATGTTCTGGAAGTTTTCCGAAAGCAAACCTCTTGGCCGTCCACACATTTTGGGGGGTAGCACTCTCAAGAAAACGTGACCAGTGCTCCTTTTTAGTCTTCTTGATAGCCTTGAAATAGGCGTTCTTGGCCAAGCAAGCAGAGGCCCGAGTGTTATTTAACGGGGATGTACGGGCCTCTCTGGTACAAGAATGGTGGACTTTCCTCAAGTCAGACAAGGTGTTAGACCACCAGGGCTTTGATCTTTTGGAGGGCTTCTTCATTGGTGTCTGCCTGGCCAGGACTAACCGAACCCTGCCAAGGTTGATGTCGAGCCACATACTAAGTGCTTGCTGAGTCGGGAGAGGCCGGGGCGGCCGAATCATAAGGGAACCGAGGTCTTACAAGACCTTAGTCTATTCGGTAGCTTTCCAGTGAGGTGTAAGCCAAGGGGGGGAGAGAAGTGGAGACATTAGCGTTATGGATATCGGGACATGGTCCGACCCGGTAGACTGGAGAGACGCATCCCATGTTTCCACGAAAGTGGCGAGGTGCTGATTGGCGAACGCCAAATCAAGCACAGATGGCGCATGGTCTTGACCTTGTAAGAATCAAGTAAAAACTGCTGGAATATTTAGGAGGGAGAAACACCGTTCTTGTGATAGATCTGTGTATGAGGTGGAGGTTCGCATTTCCCTTTTCCGTAGCGGAAGGTCGGGATCCCATTGAGGGTGGTGGATATTGAAATTGCCCACCACAAGAGTGGGAAAGTTGAGAACAGGGTAAGCTTCCTCTCGGGAAACAGAGCAGTAGAGTGACGATGTCGTCCAAAGGGAATAAAGATTAACCAGATGAAACCTCTCATGGGAGGAGTCAAACAAGCCAGACGGGGTATAGACATCCACTGCCATCAGGGCAGGGTTGTCAAAAAACACAGGAACCAAAGAAACAACATTAAAAAAGGAGCATAGTGCAAAGACTGCCACCCGTGGCTTCTCCCCTAGAGCCATTGGCGGAGAAAATGACTTAAAGCCAGTGAACCGTGGTAGTTTTCCACGAAAAAAAGGAGGGTCTTGAAGGGCAATAAGTACAGGAGGAGAGAGCAAAGCAACCAAAGCATTAAAGAGTGAGAGAAACACATTCAAGCTACCCATGCAGTTGTGTTGAACGAGGAAAAAAGAGCTAGTGCTCTGCGGAGGAGTAGTAGAAACCGGGAAAGGAGGAGGAGTAGAGCGGTTGTCGCACATTAACTGGGCGAACCCGCTGGTGGTTTGGCAACTGGGGTGGAAGTGACGTCCTCCTGGATACGGGAGGGGTCCTTTCCTTGGGTGCGTGATGGGGTACTGGGGACTGGGAAGACACTTCCAGGTCTTCGGAACGGGGTCGAGAAAGGGAGGTTGGGGGGGGCTCTGGTGGCGAGACCATCTCCCAAGTCCACAGAAGGAGTAAGGTTCTGGAGCCAAGGCGGTCTGGAGGAAGGTCCCTCTCCTCTATCGTCCTACATAGCCATCTCTTCTTCCTCTGGAGGAGGGGACTCGGAAGTGGGCAGGGGAGGGGGCTTTGGACATTGTGTGCATGACTGGTCGAAGGTAGGGTAGGTGGAGGAGCAATTGGTACAGAAGGGGACGGAGGTGGGGCAACAGTATGCCACTGGTTTGAGGTTGCCACCCTTAGGGCATGTCGGGTTTTGGCAGCGGTGGGTCACCTTTGTATGGCTGAGGGTGCATATTGGGCAGACCGGGTAGTCGGTCTTGCATCTGGGTGCTTGGTGGCTGTAACCTCAGCAATTCTTGCATTGAGTGAATTTGTTCGCGGAGAAGGCTCTTTCAATCCGGCAACGTGAGGCGTAGAGGACAGTCCTGCCCACCATCTTGTCCACATCTCAGGGCGTGACCATGACGATACATGAGGTGTTTGCCTTGGAGAGGCGAATCTCCTCGTCCTGAACGAGGAACTGTGCTGAGAGGATCCGTACTTCCTTGACATTTAGAATGGTTTCCCTTAGGGTCCCCAACAGTGCCTCTTGATCATCAGGAAGGAATGAGACGGGGAGGGAGTAGACGGCTAACTGCACCTCATTGGGGGTAGGACGGAAACAGAAGTAGGGGTTATTCCCTACCGGGTAGGCTTTGTTAAGACAGGAGGAGAGGGCTTCGTAGTATGGTGTGTATACAGTGGCCGGAGTGTGAGGATCGAGGGTAAAGAGGGTGACTGTGCCACGGTGATTGACTTTGGCTGTAAATGCCTTTGAAAGATGGCAGTTGGCCTCTTTAAGGACCATTGCCACGGTGTCGGGGAAGGAAGCCGCTATTTCTCTGCTCAGGGCGTGATGAGCAGCGAGGGATCAAGGGGCAAAGAACCTTCTCTCAGCAGCGGGCAGTGGCCTAGGAGCGGGAGGACTTGCCGGCCTGGCGACTGTTTTCGCTACTTGTGCTGCTGAGGAGGCTGAGCCACCTTGTTTCTTCTTGGCCCTTGAGGGCCCTCAGGATGCTGCCTCAGAATAGGATGCTCTGGTCTTGCCAGGTGGGGGGTCATCTGGGTTGGGGATGCCAGGGAGGAATTCAGCCGGGTTGGGGTACTTGCTGTCCCTCCACTGCTACGCCTCCCATGGCCTGGAATATTTGGCCATGTAGGCAACAGGGTTGCCCCTGTACTTGCCTATCGCCATGTCATAACTGAGGAGGTCGGGATCATAGAACACCGGATATCCCGAGGGTAGCACCTCAGGAAGGGTGGGGGCTGCGGTGTTGGTGGCTGGCTCTTTACCCTTTCGGGAAGGCCGATGGAATGGAGCAGTGGGGGCCAACACAGGCGGTTGGTGTGGAGGAGTGGGGTTTACCACCAACTTAGTAGACAGATCCCTGATGGATGCTTAGAGGGAGGCTATGGAGCTTGCCAAAATGTTGGTGGCACTGATCAGGGTGTCGTTTGAAGGCAGTGTGTTGGCAACTTGGGATAATAGCTCGTGGATTCTCATATTGAGCTTATCGCCAGTTCAGGAGAGGGCAGACATGCCGTGCATAAGAGAGAAGACCAGGGGAAGCAGGTAGCATTCTCCGGTAGAGAGTTCCAGCACCTCCTGGCGGGAGATAGGGGGTAGGCTTTCGGGAGGCCAGTCTAGCAAGGCTCTCGCAGAGGGGATCAGCCTGGCTAGGTTCTCGTGAATGGGGAGGATTGGGGCAGCCGATGATGGCCGTGAGGGAGGGTGGGAGGTAGCACCTTGGTTGGAGACAGGCGTGCTGGAACAAGAGTGAGCAGAGGGGTCCATGGCCCAGCAAGGAGAGATAATCCCTGGGTATAGGCTAGGAGGATCGTGAAAGTGTAAGGGGCTTATTCACCAGATGCAGATGGTGTTGAGAGCAGAATTAAAATGTAGGGGGCGGAAAGAAGAGGGCGCGGAGCATGGTGTATTGGAGGTCTTTTTTTTTATAATCTTATTTATTTATCCGTTTTAACGAAAGTAAGGCCAGGGGTCATATCAGTTCCCGCCATGTAGACCCACACCTCCACCCCGCAGTGTTCTCAAGTAGCCAGAAGAAAGACTGTGACCTCAGAAAGGCTAACACCAGCAGCCAGGTGCCCGACCCTAAGGTCCTACAACTTGAGCACGGAGGGGTCTCTCCTAGAGCCACCGATACCCAACCAGTCCTCGGTTTAAAAAACTCCCCCGCAAGTCTCCCGCACGGCTATCTACAAATTGTAAAGACCGGAAGCCCAAAAAATCCATCCTTCAAAGCAAGGAAAAACCCCCATCCCGACAGTACACCCCCCACCGAACTGAAGAAAACCCAAACCCGAGTAACTCCAAACCAAAGGCCGAAACCAATCTCTCGCCTACAACAACCAGATACCAACCCAACTCATGCCCCTTGCTTGGAACAGACCAATGGCCACACCTGGTGTGTGAAGTAGAAAAAACGAATAGGTGTGCTGTATAGGTGACATAAACGTATGTCTTGGGCATATAGCCCACGGCTGCAAGCCGGAGAAACCAAAAGGAAAGAGCACCCTCTGTAAGCAGAAGGTATTGGCAGAACGAGAGCCCCAAGCCGTCCGTCTGGGAGCGCAGAAGGGGGTGCCCGAAGCAGTAAAAGAGGGAGAGGTAGTAGGGTACCAGCCGACGTGACCGAAGAGAAAAAGGGAGGAAGGGCCAGAAGCCACAGTGCAGACCCAACCAACCAAAAACCTATTGCCATATTACTGCATCTCTCATGTAGTCCCTTGTTCTCTAAGAGATAGCGTCACTTAGTGGAAGGGATCCCACCGACGGTAGGAAGGTGGCAGGACAAGGTGAGGAAGGCAACCAAACTTGAACCGAGCGACTAGGAGGGTATGGTCAAATCTCACAGCAAGACAGACCCCGAAGTTACTAGCCAAGGCGTTCCCCAACGGGGATCGTGCAAGTGGGGAGAAGGACGTCTACCACTGCCAGTGCCGTCTGGAAATGAAGAGAGGAAAGCCGACCATGCCGAAGCTAAGCGAGCCCCTATTAGCAAGACAGGACTACTGGGCGAGCCCAGATAACTCCCCTATCAAGCAGACAAGAGACAAGCGAGGCCAAAGTGGGAGAGGATGGAAGAGTTAACTGTGCCCCTAGGCAGGAACCATCAAGGGGGCAGAGGGGAGTGGGAGGGCCCACGATAGTTGACGTGGTGTTGCCAAACTATGTGGGAGGAAAATAGGAGCGACGGAGTGTGGTGTATCGGAGGTCTCTAGCGGGGTCTTTTTTTTTCTTTTTTTTTTTTTTTTAAAAAATCATTTAGTTACTTGTTTAAGGTACAAGAACATCGCATGCAGCGCTAGCTATGGCGTTAAGAAAACCCCTCCACCCTGGACCAAGAGAAAACCCGTACCCCCAAGACCCTCTGGTATGGGCCCAACCACACACACTCCAAGGGCGACCAGCTCAGGTGCCCAGCCCGCAGGCCTCACGACTTGAACGCGAAAGGGTCTCGCCTAGAAGCCAACCAAAAGCCCAAGAAGATTCCTCGCCTGAAAGAAAACCCCACCCACTAACTACACGTAGCCAACAGGCAGGAAACCAAACAAGCTAGGCAGGAAAGCATAAGGAAAAACTCCATCCCGTAAACTACAAGACCCATAGGGCCACAAAAGAAAATAACCACTGCCCACCGTACCACCAGATTTGCCGTTATTTAAAGAACCGCCCCCAACCAGCTAAGCCACAGAAGTAGTACAATACCATGACCCGCCAATCGAGAACAGAGGCCACGGTGCCAGGTCCAAGGAATGGATGTTTGGTAGAAGGGGTACCGCCCAGCAGTAGGATGCCAGCCAAAGAAAGGAGGTAGTAGGGTACCAGCCAAGGAGGGAAGGCAGTAGGGTGCGAGCCGACACGACCAAAGTGGAAAGTGGAGGTAGGGCCAAAGGCCCCAGTGCAAACCCGACTGTAGACCGAACCGACATATTGCCGCGTCTCTCATGTAGTCCCTTGTTCTCCGAGAGATAACGTCACTTAGTGGAAGGGATCCTACCGGCGGCAGTGAGATGGAAGGGCGAGGTAAGGAAGGCAACCAAACTTGAACCGAGCGACTAGGAGGGCATGGTCAAATCTCACCGCGAGACAGACCCCGAAGTTACTAGCCAAGGCGTTCCCAACGGGGATCGTGCAAGTGGGGAGAAGGATGTCCACCACTGTCAGTGCCGTCCGGAAGCGAAGAGAGGAAGCCGACCGTGCCAAAGCTAAGCGAGCCCCTATTAGCAAGACAGGACTACTGGGCGAGCCCAGATAACTCCCCCATCAAGCAGACAAGAGACAAGCGAGGCCAAAGTGGGAGAGGATGGTAGAGTTAACCGTGCCCCTAGGCAGGAACCATCGAGGGGGCAGAGGGGAGTGGGAGGGCCCACGATAGTTGACATGGTGTTGCCAAACTATGTGGGAGGAAAATAGGAGCGACGGAGCATGTCTCTAGGGGGGTCTCTAGACCTTACTATTTATACAGACATCTCACTCAACCCTAACCATTTGTGACTCGTACCTTTACATTACCATATTCTATGACTTACAATTATGAGTCATGTGAGATCCTCAGTTGACTCATATGAGTCTACTGCAAAACATGCCTAAACCAATCATAATTCTTATAATAATTCATGTGTACTAAGTGCATCACATGCGTAAGACTGGTGACTCATAAGTATGAGTCACATGCAAAAATCATAACATCATATAACTCACAACTGTGAGTCATCACATAACAATAAATACCCATGACTTGCAAGCATGAGTCATGTGAAACCCTTTGTTTCTCCTCATCAATCTGCCTTGTCACCATCCAGTTTGTGACAGTCCAGTGCATTTACTTTCCGAGGCGCATTGTATGCTAAATTTAGTGTTTTAAGAGGAATTGGTAGTTTTGGATTGGAATAGATAGGATAGATATGGTACCAGCAGCAGTAGTTCTTGATACCTGGGCTGCGGATTCAGCAATTATAATTACCTTCAACACCAAGCATGATCAATACTATAAAGTGGGAATCATACTGGATTGGAGTTACTATCATGAGTCAAACTGAAGTTTCTAGATATTCTATCTACATTGTGACGAGGTGGGCCGAGGTTGAATTAAAAAGGTCTTAGAGTGATGTTTTAGAAGTCTAATTTCCCTAAGACACTAATTTCCACCTTCTCGGAAAGCTACACCTTATTTGAACTTCATAGCACATGGTCCGTTTATTCGAGTTCCTACGGTAGTCATAAACGAAAAGAATGATTAGACTACCGAGCCTTCCTTGACAATCTCCATCTATAACATACTAAAAATTCCGGCCTAAGACTTCTTGACGCATACTCGAGTTGGCTTCTGCCTAACAGGTTGCTACCCTTCAAACCTGTTTTCCCGGCACCCTCCAAAAAAGCCAATATGTAGGTTCTAACAAAACCGCTATTTTAATGCATTTTCCCACTCTTTTCAAAAAAGCCCATTCGGCAGGTTTTAACTTATACAGGCTCATATATTCAAAATACTATGAGCTTACTCGAGTAGGGCCCGATAGCTAGACAATGCGTAGGCTATTGCCATAGTCGTGGGGTCTTCTGAATAGTCTATCGGGCGAACATGAGGGAGGGAAATTCTCTATCCACCTATGATATCATAAGCTGATATCATAAGCACCACTCCCTCCTATGCCTTTGCCCTCATCACAAATTAGAAGGGCGGTGCGGAAAACAATAAATCTGAACCCGATCTTAATTTTCGGATGACAATGTAGGTAAGAAGGGGAAAGGGTATGGAAAGGGTATGGGAACTCAGTGGCGAGTGTACAAATTGAGGTGAGGAATATATATAGGTACCATACTGAGGTTACAGTAAGGATGATTCCGTCATGGGAATTACATCGTGGCCTTTCTTGCCTTTTTTGCCCTCGACTCTTTCTCGGCCTTGCCACCTTTATCTAGTGTACTGGTTCCTTTTTGACAGATGTGATCCTAGGAATTCAGCATCCAAATTTCAACTAGAAATCATTCACCGCACCCATATATCAAGCCCTCGATATCAACCCTCTTGAACCGGCTGATGTGACTGGGGAGCGGGGAGAAATGCCAAAGGAGGGCTATGTCATCAGGGCCGACGCAGATCATCTCTGCATCAATCATTTTACCTAATTTCTCGGATTAGATTTTTATAAATTAGTAATATTTTAGAAGGAGTAGGGGAGGGGGGGGGACTTACTGCTCTGGAATTGGTGAAAAGCGATTTGGGCCCTTGCTGAAATAACCTTAGCACCGGGCCATTCCCTTTCATTGGCTATGCGAATGACAGTCTTCAGATCGTCAACAACAAAGGTGATTTCCCCACGGGGAACATTAAGGTCACCGGTAATCTTCACCGCCTTGAGCTTCGTTGAGGTCTCTTGGTGCAATAGAATGAATTCGTAGCCGTGGGAGGAGTAGTTGCCAACCCAGATGCCCCTGTATGGATGATCCTTATCGGGTGTGTAATGCTCTTCACGGATGGTCGCAAAGGTTTCTACTTGATTGTCTACGCCACTTCTGGACACGGCAACGCTAGGCACGGGCGCTCCACCGAACACCACCCACCTGCGGATTCGGAAAGCAGAATCGATAGCGTCTCCGTGGAATAGGTTGCTCTCGTGGGGGCCGTTGATGCAGCTAAGAACGTCGCTGGTGCGTTCAGTCGCGGGAATATGGGGCGGAGGCCAGTACTTCTTAGAAGATACCTGGACTTCAGGAGGTATCGCGCTGGCCCGGAAAAGTGAGCAAGAGAAGTACCGTTCCTGTGTCGGAGGCTTGATCTCATTATCGTTCGGGTCGAGAACTGTGTCTTTGTCAAAAGACAATAGCGGAAGTGTCCAGAGAGACACTTGCGGATCAAAGCTAGATACAAATATACTCTCATTACGACTCCAAGGGGCCGAGTCTTCTCTACCGCTACCTCCGGGCCGTGCCGCAACAACGTTGGTCAAATCTATAGCACCTGTCTCCAAATTGTATGTAGAAAGAAGAATGTAGCCTGTCCACAAACGGTTGCTCATCCATATTTTGCCGTTTAGCCAAAGATGATCTCTCAAGGATGCATAGAGGTCGCGGAATCTGGTATAAGGAGTTGGAGATTTCAGACGAAGGCTTGAGGCTTGTCGAGCCCAGAGGTAGTCTGGTGTAGCTGGATCTGATGGGTCAATGAGCTCTCTCCAATGAGAGCAGACTACACTGCACCGTGCGAGAGAAACGCCATTCAGGTTCTGAAATACTAATTGTAGAACCTCTGCGAGAAATCCATTAGTGTTTATATTGGGTGTCGGGAGCTTAGGGTAACTTTGGTGATTTTGGTAGCAAGTAGAAGGGCAAGGCACGAGGGGTAAATTTTCTTTAACTACCATTGGGGCATGATTTGATGCCAGTCGAATTGGCCCCCTCATCTGAGGAGGCCATGGGAGGTACAGTAGGGGGAATGGTGAAGAATGGATTGTTAGAATTCTAGATCCGGGGGAGAATGGGCCAGGTGATAGAAGCGGCAGCGGAAGAGGGGGGAGGCGGGTAGGTAGGAGAGGGAGTACGGTCGAGAGGATACGAGTATAAGAATGGGTGGTGGGTGAGAGTTCGGGGGTTTATGAGAAGAGAGGCTAAGAAAGGAGGAAAGTAGCGGAGTTTGGTGATTTTGGGAATGAAGTGTGGGGTAGTCTACAGCCGGAGGAAGATCAAGGACGAGGGAGGCGCACGGGAATTCGGGGGTAAGCACGATTCCAGCTACTTTCACGGAGAACCGTGACAAATTGTACTGTGAGAAACATAGTCTGGATACTGCAGCCGTATATATCATAATATTACGATACCAGTAAGGGTATTCAAAGTTAGACTAAAAAGATGATTTTTCGGTAATAAGTAAACACAGGAAGTTGCATTAGAGTAGTCTAAGTTTTTCTCAACTTTGAATATCCTTCCATGCGCCTTCCCAGCACTCGAGTACGAGTACCCCGCGGCCGAGTTGAAGTTGGACACTTTCTATGGGAATTGTCACTTTAGGTGTCCAACCTCAACCCGGCCGCGGAAGTACTTGTATGATGCTTGGGGCATATCATAATTGGCAAATCCCACCCTGCACACTGCTACGAGTAGCGAGATTAATACCGGTAATCCGGACCCCACAACGTCGATAAACCTTAGATAACAACGAACCCAGTAAACTTTATCGGAAACCTAAGGATAGATCAGTTTGCAGTTTTGGTTGTTCAAGATCATGTTTCACAAACCTTCGAGGGTTTCTGAGAGGGGAATTTCATTGTCAAAGTTGCTTTTTCGGTCTCTGGGCTATCGAGATCAGCGTAAGTTGCCGCAGTATCGCACTGTGTTAATTCTGGTGGCGTCCGAGCTTTAGTCGTCATACCGTATGCTGGGGGAGGTTGCCGGTCTAACAAACATCTATCAAACCGACTAGACAAGATTCGCGAGGCAAAAGAGTTTATTCAAAGTTAAAATTACAACTTTGTGCTGTTTCGACCCGGTAGCCTGAATTGTAGGCACGGTACATACTCGTGGACTATACTCGTCTTCCGGGAGCGTTGCGAGGGTTGGGGAAAAAGCTTGGGCACCATGAAATACCGGCAGGCGATTTGGGGTTGGGTGGGGTTTTCACTTCGCGGTGGATGTGCCTGGTGCCCAAAATCTAGCTAGGCTTCAGATAGTTTCTCAGCCGAACGATTGACTCGATTTGCCCACACTCTGTTAACTTTATGTCAGGCTTGAACTCTAATCCCTTGATTTTGATAGACCGGACACTTCTGTTTTCCCTACTCGAATGGTTTCAGCCCCGGGGGGTGTCGTTGATTTAAGGAGAATGGTCCACCCATCATCCCCTAATCCATGCAGTTTTCGCAGCTTGAACTACCGGTATCCCGAATCTCGGATTATTGTAGGATTGAAGTTAAAAGTGACAAATGGTGGTAGGGAAGGGATGGTGGTGGATAGAAGAGGGGTTGTGCTATTTATGATATCGGTAATCCAATAAATGAGAAGTCAAACCTGTCGAAATCGCTCCTCGTGGTGGGGTCAGCAAATTGGTGCTTGAATGTTGTGGACTTGGTAGTCTACTCGTACCGGTATGTGAGGAAGAAGGGTAGTAGTCTAGCCAAGAGAGGCTCTGGATGCGTCCACAAGTTCCCGCCGGTATCAAGGCATCTATGACTTCATGGTCATTCTGGTGGCAAAAACCGTCAGACAGCCTCCCAAGCCACCCGGACATCCCTCGCCGAGACAGCTAAACCAAGCCAGAGAGAAACCTTCCGGTGGTTTTACTTTACCTAGTTCTAGTCTACCGGTACTGGTTGGTGAACTGCGGCAACTGCACCGATCACCACCGTTTCCTCATACTCGTAGACTATATAACCCACCAAAGAGCAAATTACTCGTATCTCTCTGGGTGGTTCCGGGAAGCTGTCTTACCGTGGCTAGAGATCCGCGGGCTATCGCCACTGCATACCGGCATCATACCACTTCTGGCTGGGGCCAACCAATCGTGTGCATCCATCACACGTTCTCACGTGATGGTATCCAGGTTTTGGTGTGGAGGTACTCTACTCGAGTACCAGTACTCGTAAAAGTACTCGTACCGTACACCGGTACCTACTTGTATGTATGGTGCAGCGGCATCCCTCAAGTAATTCTCTACAATTCTCGCTGGTCATCCATCAGCGAGGGAAGGGTAGAGCTCAGGACTCGATGAACATCGCACGATTCTTTATCGCGGTACGTAGCGGAATGAATGATTGAGTCGTTCGGCGCTTTTCTTTTCCGTCCATCGTTGTGATATGAGAGAGGTACTCGTACCGGTATTGGTGGCCTGAAATGGTAAGTGGATGACGGCGTGTGAAATGGTTGGACTCTGCTCGCAAGGACAGGGAAGCTTCGACGCATGGACAGAGTAGCACCAGTAGTGACAGTTGGCACCCGCCCTTCTCTCTTCCTCATGAGTGTTTTTTTCTTCTGTCGTCAGGGTTTCGTCTGCAATTTCATTAGATTGATAGGCCGGGAGCCACCTGTGACTGCAAGTGAGGGCAAAGGAGGGAAAAACAGGGAAACCACTGGAAAATGATACCAGTAGTCCAACAGAAATTGCATCGCTGGCACCCCCGAACTCTTGATGTCGAGTACGGTATGATATGATATTGTACCATACTAGTGGATCCTTTTCCTCTCTCCTTATAAATTTGTCACACGAGTGCTCGTGTTTTTCATCTTCCACTATTTTCTCCCTCTTTTTTTCGAAGGAAACGAGTCCGACTCTATTGACCGCCATTCTAACAAGCGAGTTGTAAAGGGAGATTCCCACGGCCGAGCGTTACTGTGCTTGCACGGGCACGGTAACCCTATTACAAGTACCGGTACTGCACTCGTATCGTACTGGTAGGGTACCGAAACAAACCGTCGATACAGCTGTGCGCCTTTCCCGATTCGAGTCAGACACAGGAGCTGCTGGGTACGCCGCACGCGTGAATTGCTTTGCTGTTCCACCTCTCCCACCTTTTCCTCCTCGTTTATACAACTCGTCACCATCATCATCCTCATCCTCATCATCATCATCATCATCATCATTATCCAGAATAATATACGCCTCATTGTACAGTACGGTAAGCCTTTGCTTTCTGTTCTAGAAGGTAATTACCATCAGCTTCTCCTACGCTACAAATTTGATTCGTACATTTCTCCATCTCTTCATCGCTTCTTGGTCCCTTGCTTCGTGTTCACTTATGTCACAATCTCTATTAAATACATTTCTTCCCCGTATTCTACCTGCCTCTCTCCCTCCTGTGAAATTTCTTTAGCTGAGGTTGCTGTTTTGCAGGTATTTCACAAATTACCACATCTACCGGGAGTATTTGCTACGAGCGCCATTTGTACATTGTACGCACAGTGCTAGTGCTAGTGCCATCCACTCTTTTTCGTCATCCTAGCTGCCCGTGGAGGGAGCTGTGCACAGTTAGGTACGATGGTGCCACCACCTTTCTCGTACAAGGTACGAGTACTTGCGGCAATCGATGCCTTCTATAATCCTAAACATGCAAGACCTATCCGCCTCGCATCTGTGGGTACGATACATACAATCATCATGGTTCACTGTTTGCTATTGCCTGAATTGACGAATTGATGTAAACTGCAGAGGCTCGTTACAAACGGGATTGTGATTCTCAGAAATGCACCCTTCCTGGGTCGTGGCGAAAACGCGTCCTGTTTGTGTGTTACCCCTCAACTCAACGGATACATTTTTAGTGCTGATTGCTTGTTTTTGCCGTGACATAGGCGGCGAATAAGCTTGTTCGCGAGGGCTGGCTCTCTACCACGAATGATGGTTCTTATCTCCTTACACCAGAGCTACGAACCATAATTGAGGCGGAGAAGAGACGACGGGAAGTTAGTCCGAGTAGTCATGATTGGAATACGTTTGCTGCAATTGTGAAGGCTATGGAATTTCCTGCTAGTACCCCCCAAATCCTGAATCACGCCCCTTCCTCAACTCCAGCGGGGAGAACAAGAAGACGAACTAGCCTTGTCGCTCCAATTCTGGCCGTTCCCACCCGCTCGCCAGCCGGTGCTGCTTCATCCTCAAATATCTCTGCTACTCGCCAGACAAATAGTAATGTTCCACCCCCGAATGGTCACTCGACACCTAATACCCGTTCCACGTCTGATGCCGGCCCATCCTCTGTTAATATTCGACGTGAAAGTGCTATCCCACCGAACCCTCGTCTTTCTCCGGCCCCTCGCCTAACTCCATCAGTGGGGCCATCTCGCGATGCCCATGATATTCGAAGAGAGGTGCTACGGGGCAAGAAAGTTCGGCGTTCCGATCCAGGTCCCCGTCTTATGCTTGGCTCACCCGTCACCTCCCCAAGTTCCGGAGTACGTAGATCATCTAGATCCTCCGAACAACCTACTCCCGCGCCTGCTCGCAAGGCCCCAGCGGTGGCTTCCACAGCCCGTCACCGCTTTTCCGGCTCTAAACGTCGCCGCCATACCCTGGCTGTTCCGATGCAGCTTCCCCAGCAACATATTAACTTCCCTGCACCCGTCTCTAAAGAGATACAATTTTACCCATTGAAGCAGGCTCTGTCAGCCCGCACTCGTCGCGCCCTTCGTCGGAATGCTCTTAGCGAGGAAATGAATAATATTGATGACGAGAGACGAGCAGGACAGAGGAGGAATAGGGAAGAGTTGGCCAAGTTAAGGGCCGAATTGGCTCAGAGTGCAGAGCGATTGCGAGACTTGGAGAGAGAGCTTGCTGCTGCGAAATATGCACCATCCGAAGAACCTGAGCCTATGTCTCCTATTCGTGAAGACGAAGAGCATGAACGTAGCGACGCGCCACAGGTTGAAGATTATGATATGGGTTTTGCACCTCCACCCGACTCACCTGCTCCGCCTGCTACACCCTTTAGAAGAGAGACTCAAAGTGCGGATGGAAGTGGACAGGAAACCCCTGTTTCGACACGCGACAAGAAGATAAGAGATCTCGAGGCTATGATCGAGCAACTCCGGGAGGATATCAAACATCGTGAACAGGAGGCAGCCGCTCGCGCACAGGAAGATGAAATATTCCACGACGCAGAAGAACAGATTTTCCTGGAGAAGAGCAACTCTCTTATGGAAAGAATACATGACCTTGAGGCAGAGCGGTCAAAGACCAATGATATGGCTGTAACATTTGAAGAGGTTGAGGAGGGAATCGATGCAGCTCTCGATCATGTCGACACTGGGCCTACTGCGGATGACTTTGACGATGACGTATCTGATGCCGGGCAGCTTCATGACGACATGGGTTTCCCTTCTTCAGCTGTTGATAGTGCGGCTCTTACGTCGAGCCAAGTTCAGACTGAGATCAGTGTTTATGAAACTGAATCGTACTCGAGGAGGATATCCGAGCTCGAGGATCAGAATGGAGGCCTCCAGAGGATGATTGATAACTTGACAAATAGGATCCAAGATATGCAGGAAGAGGTTCGAGATTCGCAGACCGGATTGGCTGAGCAAGAAGAGAGAACCGAAGTGCTAGAGGCAGAGGCGCTGAAGTTGAAGAACCAGAAGCAAACGCTCAGGATGAGGATCATCGAACTGGAGGAGATGGAGGGGGAGAGACTGGAGAGCATGCATGATTTAATGGTACAAACGGATGAAGCAGTGGATGAGCGGGCAATTCTGTTGGAAGAGAAGGCGGAAGGGCTGAATATCCAAGTTTCAGAATTGCGGGAAATGGTTGAGGCCGTTTCTACTGAGAAGAGAGCTGTTGACACGAGGCTCCTTGAAACAATGGATCAAGTTTCTCGCTTGGAGGCAGCGGTGGAAGCCGGAGAACGTTCCAGGGAAGATGTTAACTCTCAGCTTCAGGACCTGGGTAAGATGATAGAGTTGTTGAGGAAGGAGATCACAATCTTGGAAGCTGAGCGGGCTGAGATAGTGGCAGAAATTGACGAATTAAGAGACCAGCTGGCGACCTTAGAACGCGAGATTGGGGAATTGCGTGTCGAGAACGTTGGATTAAAGCAAGAAGTCAGCATCCAAACGGAGAAGATAACAGGGTTGGAGCAAACTGTCGACCACTTTGAGAAAGATAAAGCCGCTCTTCAGGAGAGTCTTCATCTGCTCGAACTTGACATAGAGACACTTGAAGAGGCGGCTAAAGTTGTTGAGGAAACCAAGGACCGTCTGGAGGACGAGATCGAGGTTCTTCGTGATGAGCTTAAATCCCAAACTAATGCTACGGAAGCTGCGCAAAAAGCCAGTGAAGCCTTCCAGAGAACGATATCGGAGCTCCATTCGCAGGTTGGCTCTCTCGAAAAAATGATTGAACTATCCAACCAGGAGAAAAAGAGCTTTCTTCACAACATTGATGCCCTCCAGGTCCGAGTATCGGATCTTGAACAACAACATAGGATCTCTGGGGACGACAAGGGAAATTTGGAGGCTCAGATTTGTCGTCTGAATGGCCAGATCCACAAGCTCGAAGAAGCGGTTGAAGTTTCGGAGACAGATAAGGAAATTTTGGAGAATACTGTTGAAGACCTTCAGAATCGGGTTTCTCAACATCAATCCGCCCTCGAAAATGCTGGCAGTAACAAAACACGTCTTGAGAGTGATATTGCCCAACTCACATCTCAGGTAACCTCACTACAGGAAGCTGCGATCGCCTCCAATTTAGAAAAGGAGGGTCTAGAGCGTGAAATCGATTTTCTCCAGAAGCAGGTATCAGCATTTGAGGCGACCGTCAAGCTTTCGGATGACCTAACGGCAGATCTTGAAAAGGAAATCCTTAGTCTCAACACTCAAATCGACATGTTTAAACAGGCTGAGGAGGCGGTCAAGAACGAGAAAGAGCAGATGGAAATAAACATGAGTGGAATGATGGCTCGGATCCAAGGCCTAACCAGGGCGGGCAAGATTGCGCAAGAAAAGAAAGAGGATCTCGACAGAACTATCGCAAGCTTGAATTTACAGATTAGCATTCTGGAGGAGGAGCGAGATGATGCCCAAGCCGAGAATAGCCGTCTAAAATCAGAAATCGCCGAGTGCAAGGAAGAAATTGCTACTTTGACTAGTATGCTTGATCATTCAAACCGGGAGAGGGAATCATTGAAACAGAATATCGAAGAGTTGGAGGAGAAAGTCGTTTTTCTTGAGGACGTAGTTCAAGATGCTCACGGAGGTAACACCAGTCTACGCCAGGACATCAATGCTCTCAATGCCGAAATTAGAACCTTGAAGCAAGCGTCCGCTCTCGCCGATGAAGAGAAGTCCATGATTCAACAAAAGATCCGACCATATATCCATGGCGAGCAATCTCTCGATATGGCAGTAGAGGAGGTCTTGACGGAGTTGGTTATGGAGAGGAACCGCGCGGACGAAAACGAGCGACTCCGTACTGAATTATCCAAGAAGATTAAGATACTGGCCCAGACGGATGAGGGGATGAATATGGGCTCCCTCAATCCCGAAGAGACGGTGGAGAGATTGACGGACCGCTTTAGAGAAGTTAGAGGTTACGTTGAAAACCTGTATTCTCAGTGTGCCCAGAGCGAGAATTCACCTTTTGAAGGTCATGAATTAGATGATTTTGCCTGGACCGGCTCAAATGAAGATGCGTTGGAAGTCCTGAGGAGTCTAGTTGGGGGGCTGTACGAAAAGGTGAGTGAGGCGCAAGCCCGGACAGTTGAGGTGGAGAAGGAGAAGGAGAAGGAGAGAAAACAGCGCAGTCTCTATGGCCAGTATCTGGATGATATTGCGATCGCTGTTGGAGTTGAGGGGGAGCAATTGCCGGCTGAGGAGGGCGTCCCCGGGTTGGTTACGCTCCGTCTTTCCGAACTTAGGCAGCAGATTGGATCCACTGGAGAGAAAGTTGAGGAGCTCCAGGTTTCGATACAGCGCAAGAATGATACTCTCAAGTCCATGGAGATGGATATCGAAGAGGCCGGTGAACGTGAAGCTGGTCTTAGCAGAAAGCTTGGAGATGCCGCTGCCGCTCATGAGGCCGCCGCTCTTCAACTGAATCGTGCCCATGTCCAGATCGAGGGACTCAATCAAGTTATTCAAGATAAAGTTGCTGAAATTGAGGATTTGGGAGCTGACCTCGAAGCAAGCTCTGAGAATGAACGCCGCCTTCTCGACACGATTGACCAGCAAGCGTCGGAGCACGATATCACTGTCCGCGAGCTCGAGGGGAAACGCGGGGAAGCGATTGCCCGTCTCAAGGAACTTCTGGAAGAGAAGGTCCTAGCGAAGACAAGGGCAGAGCACATGGTGGCAGAGAAGGCAAAAGACAGTGAAATCATCCGGGAGCTTGAGGAGCAAGCCGCTGGCTGGAAAGCACAGTATGATGCTTTGAATGTGAGGCTCGACATGATGAAGGCAGATCACGAGGACAAGGTTGCGCAGCTTAAGGACACAATTGCCGGGAATGAGGGAAAAATTAGTTCACTTTCGGAGGAGCTTCGTGAAGCCCTTGAGAAAAGTGAGCGCGATATATCTGCTCTTGAGGATCAATTAAGATCTGCGCGTGATGAGATCGCCAATCAGAATTCAGCTTTGAGCAAGGTTTCTGCAGAACGTGACGAGTTTTCCAGACAGCTAGAGATGGAGATTTTGAGCAGCCGAGGTGCCGTCACGGGCCTAGAGAAGAGGATTAGTGAGATCAAGAACGAGTTTCAACTTCAGCAATCCCGTGACCATAACCGTCTCTCAGATCTTAAGTCCGAGCTCGAAGCCCATAAAACGAAGTCACTTCAGGAGCAGGAGCATTCCCGAGCGGAGATCCACGCACGCGGCGAGGTGATTAGATCGCACAAGGCTCGAATCTCGGAACTCGAAGCAATGCTTAACGAGACCGAAGAATCCGAGGCGACACTTGAAGAGGGCATCAAGTCCTGCGAGAGTCAACTCCAACTATCCTACGAGGAAACTGCCAGGATAAAGGAAGCCTTGGAAACCGAGAAGGACAAATTGATGGAAGAGCTGGCCGAGCTGAGGATCGAGATAGAGCGGACCCGCGCAAACCTAACAAGCGACATCGAAGGCCTCCGAACGATTCTCGAGGGTAAGGAAGTCCGAATCAACGACCTCGAAGCCGTCGTTGGCATCCTCCGCAGCGAGAGGATCAAGCTTACCGAAACCGTGGGAGAGCTCGAAGCGGAGCAGATCAGATACCAAGACATGCTCGAGTCAGAGCGACAATCCGGACTCGAGGCTGTTCAAGCGCTCAGTCACCAGGCGGAGAAATATATGGTTCGGTTTGGCGAAGTTAAGCAGCAGTACATTCGTGAAAGTGCGAAGCGTCAGGCTGAGGGTAAGAAGGCGAACAAGAGGCTTAGAGAACAGGACGATGAGGTGGATAATGATGCCGCGGACATGCCCCTTCATGCTCCTCCTACGCCTGCGTCGACTATACCGAGGCCTTTGAGCGTGACGCATAGCGCGAAGAAAAGGGAGAGCAAGAGGAGAAAGTACGATAGTGGCATCGGGGTTGAAGAAGAGGAGGAGTGCACGTCTGTGGTGCCTGCTTGAGCATGAATGAAAGGGAGTTTACCATTTTTGGTCATTGGAATTGGTGGTTTCTTTCCTCTTTCTCTTTTTTCCTTTATTTGTGTTCTTGCTCTTTTGTATGATGTTACGATGGCACGAAGGGCACGAAGATCTCTGTCTGGTTGGGCGGCGGCATTTGGTTTCGGCTTCTGTTTTTCATATATTTCCCTCATTTTTTGTTTTCTCATTCGGCTGGGAGTCTGTCCTGTGATAATCCTGTAGTAATACCTCCTTTCCTTTTCTTTGACTTTGCGTGTAGCTTCAGGGTTTCACGGAGCTAGTACGTCACTAACTATGGCGCTCCATTCTTGTCAAGGGGTCATTTTCTTGCTATCTCTCTTGTTCCTGTTTTCTATTTTCATTAAAAAGTTTAAGGTTTTTCGCTTTTAGCTTTCTCTTGGCTTTAGCACGGTGTTTTCATAATAGTTGGGAATTTATGGAACTGAGATTATTGTTGCCTTTAGAGGAGTTGATTGAGCGCAATTAATGGTGGTATTCGTCTCAGTAGTGTAGTTCTCCATAATCGAGGGATTTTCGCATTCAGGTCGTGATATCAATCCCCGCTTTCCTCCAGTCTATATCGTACTCCATTCCACCCGATCTATCCCGTCAAACGTCTGATAAACCTGCGCCCATCATCAACGACCTCAATCCTCCTTCCTCCCCCCTCCCCCCCCCTTCACCAAAACCTTCCTCTCCTCTCCAAGCACAACTACCCGGCCGGCACTTTAGCTCCTCTCTCCCCCTCCAACAAAGCCAGGGATCACAAGCTCAGTGAAGGACAGGGGTAAACAAACCCCTCTGATAGAGCACATAGCTGGTAACAATTGCGATCGGCAGCATCACAACTACCGTGCGTATTTTGCGGTACGCGGGTCGGTACCTCTCGGGGAGGTCGGAGGGGGTTAGGGGATTTGGTATTTGCTTCGGTCCTGGCGGTGGTGGGGGAGGAGGGGGTTTTCGGTGGTGGTTGAGTTTTGCTGCGGGGAGTTTTGGTTCTGGCAGGGGGGGGTTGGTGGGGGGCATTGGGTGGAAGGTGGTTTGGTGGGTGTGGTTGAGGTTGTCGGAAGTTGTGAGTTCGGTGGGGTTGGATGGGGAGGTCGAGTGGGCGTTACCCGGTTGTTTTCATGGGTGACTGTTGAGGATGCTGGGGTAGGGGTCGTTTAGGACTCAAATGGGAATCTTGTGAGTCCCGAGTTGGGGGCCATGTCCCTCATGTGTGCCTGACCGCATTCGCCGGCACCATAAAACACTGTACAGTACAGTACCGTACCAGTATGATATATCTGTACAGTACAGTACTTCGTAACACCTCTTAGGTCTTCTCTTGCTCAAAGCAGAAGCTACATTGTTTCCATCGCCGGCGTTATGACTTTGTTTATTATTTCTTTGCATACGAAGGTATTTTCTTTCGCGTTCGATATCAGTAGTCCATGTTTACAATTTCTCTTCTCCCGGTACATCTACTCGAGAACTAACCCGACGAACTGTTCCGTCCGGGGTAACTCGAGTTAGTTGGGTAAGCACTTGGTAAGGAAACGGCAAAGCTGGGGCCGCAACTGCCTTAAAAGTCAAATCTAATACCCTTTAATTGCTACTACTACTACGGTAGGTCAGGTGATGGCTTTTCGGAAGGTTGAAGAAATCTACCGATCCTCTGCGAATTTTGTAACGCTGAGTGTACCGGTGTGAGATTTAATTCGTACGATACCTCAGTTTAAATAATTTTCATTCCTTAAGGACCATCACCAACCTGGTATACATGCCCAACAGCGTTATGTCCCCATGATAAGCCAACACCACCCTTACCTTAAAACAAAACAAAAAAAAAAAAAAAAAAAGAACAAACACAAAAAACAAACAAAAACAAAATAAAATAACAAAACAAAGCAACAAAACACAACAACAAACAATCACCCCCAAACATAAATCACTCATAACCGCAATTTATCCCATTTCACCCCTAATCCAACAAAGGAAATCCTCTGTCAATTTGTCCCAACAATGGGCCATTATCCTAAAATGCCTTCCCACCACCAACAGTAACCTATCCGTACCGCAGACATAACTGGACCCTGTGTCCAAATAACCCTACACTATAGCCTACTAAACTGTGAGTGTAGTACAGTATTCCATCCTCTCTCCATTCCACCTATCCAGCAACCTATCTTGAAAAGATTTCATCCATGCCACCGCACAATTTCCATAGAAATTAAAATGCCACCACCTGGCCATGAATGCAACCTCCCTCTCCCCCAATCCCCACAGTCAAAGTCATGGTCCAGCCCAATCAAAAATGGGTGTCTATATCTCATATGGTATGCCAAAACCTAGAGTATGCACAGGCTGTCCTTTCTGTAACAAACCCTCCACCTATCACACCTCTCGTCAGCAGGTATCTCAATGATGTAGCTATCACCCTTGTCCATGTAAAGCACCCTACCAAATAGGTTTCCAGCCACCACCTTCATATTATCAAGATCATTCTTACACAACAGCACCCCCAGTCCAAGCCAGGTGTGCTTCTACCACCTCATCACCCACTCCTCGATATGTTTGTCAACAAACAGTTTGACCAGGTCAGGCCTTTCTTCACTAAACCAACCACTGCTGACCAAGTACATATGGTCACCTGTAAAGTGTTTGCAAGGTGCTATTCACATTATTGGTAATGGGTACAATAGTTGATAGGTGGCCTGCTCTACCAGAGAGAAGGTGAGAGCTGAGAACTAAAGGAGGCTTCAAGGGTGTACTGAGAAAACGATAAAGTAACCGTTCAACCAAGCATATTGAATGACTGTCTGTTGAAGTCTGCTCTTTCCATTGCCAAATCAGATGGTCTTTAAATATACAAATCTGTTCATGTCTGGTATGAATAAAACTATTCAAAGATATTAAACGATACACTTTGGTAAAACAAATTAAGTATCAAATCATACTTAAAATATAACATAAATCAAAACCAAGTATCAAATGATACTTAAAACAAACCAAGTATCAAAGCGATACTTAAAATAAAATATAAAACAAAACCAAGTATTCAATGATACTTAAAACAAGCCAAGTATTGAGTAATACTTAAAACAAAACATAAAACAAAACCCAGTATTAAACAATACTTAAAACAAACCAAGTATCAAGAGATACTTAAAACAAAACATAAAACTAACCAAGTATCAAGCGATACTTAAAAAAAAACATTCAACAAAACCAATAACCAAGTACCCGTACAGGTTACATTCCACAAAACAAAACAACTGTTTTAACAAACCTAATAATCCTCAAAAGCAGACTCCGAGAAACTAAAGACTTCAGTTTCCTCTATGAGTTCTTCATTATAAGTGTCACACCAGAGACAAGAAGAAATCCTAAGAATACAACAAGATTCAAAGAAATGTAGGTTATAGTAGTCACGAATACCAGATTCAGACTATGCGTCCACCCAAGCATTATTGCTATCAGGATAGTAGTCTACCTAGAGGATAGTGAAGTAGTCTTCAGGTTGGATACTATCGCCATTTCACAACAGTCCGACAAGCTGTTGCCACAGTCTCCCCTTATATTCCACATAGTTTGATATTGTTATAGTATTCAGATGGTGAATAGTGACTAAACGAAATGGTCAAGAACTTGTTCCATAGCTTTGTTCTCTTCATCACTGCTTTCTAATTCTGACTCAAAATATGGTACCTAAAATTCATCTCCGGCCTCTAGTTCAAGTTGTTATCGCTCAGTTTCCTGCATAGTTGGTATCTAGTATATCGTAATATAGTTAATAGTGGGGGGTAGGGAATTGTTTGACATGTTGTCTTCCCACCACTTGTTTATCTTATCTATAGTGTACTCCAGCCCTTTTTGTAGTTCCCAACTCTTTTCGCTCATTGGATATTCTTTCCACTTTACTTGGAACTGATCATTTCCATACCAAAGGCAGTAATCTTGGATTTCTTCAACTTCCCATTCATCCTTCTTATCGATTATGATAGGTGCAGGTCGAGAGTGGCTTCTTCCAGGGAACTTAGAGTCATCATTAGGGTGAAAGCATTTAATAGCAGAGGCATGAAAAATGGCAGTATTGTGGTGATACATGTGTTCATTCATTTGAACAGTGTAGTTTTCTGTATACTCATCAATGGATAAGACCTTGAAAGGTCCTCGCCATTGCGGTTGTAGTTTCTTGCTGCTTCCAAATCGGTAATAAACATATTTCCATTGACAATAAGTAAATTGCCTGACGGAATAGGTATGTGTTTACGTTGTCATGTCTGGGTAGTAGTTGTACTTCAGAATCTCGCAACTTCAATGGCTTAGAAGACATCATTCTTGATAGCCTGCTGGTAGTTTAAGTGATCATCAGAGGGGAGAATAGAAGAGTTCTTGAATAAGGTTGTAGGCAGGAGAGGGTATTGGCAGCCAAAGATTGCCTTGTATGGGGACATTCCCAGGGTGTTCAAATATGTGGCATTGATATATGTGGTGAGCTCAGCGAGGCAGGTTCCTAGTTGGTCTGTCGTTTATTGATCATGTTCTGAATTCCGGTCTTGCCTTTACAGATTTTCTGTTCAACTTGGCCATTAGTCTCGTGATTTCTAGGAGCAGCCATAATGTAGTTGATTCCAAGAGAAGTCAAGGTTTGTTTCCAGAATCTGGCTGTGAAATATGGATCAGCATCTCTGACAATAGACAATAGGTATCTATAACGGGTAAATAGGGATCGCTGGAGGTTATTCCATATATCTTTAGAGGAGTCAGTGACCTTCATTGGTATGAGCCATGTATATCCAGAAAATCAATCAACAGCTACCAATACAGTATCATAACTGTAGACTTGTTAAATGGTCCTGCAAAATCGATAGCAAAGGATTCGAATATTTCACAAGGCAATTGGAGGATCTGGACTTTTCCTTCAAATAGTTGTGTTCATTCCTTATTTGTCTTGCAGTGTTCATACTAGTTGACGAAATCGCAGAAATCCTTTCGCATTTTGGACCTGTAAACATATTCTGAGGTGTATTGGAGCTTCTGGTCAGCGCTATGGTGTCCTTTGTTGTGGATTTCAGTAATGATATATTCTCTGATAGTCATTCTATTGAACATATGGCCTTTTGGGATGTATAGGCAATATTCACCATAATGGATGCTGGTATAGACCATTCTGTTGGATATGTTGTAAGAGGCTAGATTTCCATGTTTGGAGCTGTCTATAGCCTTGAAATAAATTGGGTCATGGCGGTATCTAGCTATCATCTGGCTTTGGAAGGATGAGGTTAATTCCTTCATAGTTGATCTAACATCTCGCTCATCTTCAATGAGTGATCCTCTAGTTGGTTTGATAGGATTATTCTCTTCTTCAACAGTTTCATAGAGCTGTCGGTGATGTTCAGAAATTGTGGATGGCTTGACTGAGACAATAGTTTTATTGTTAAATAATCATAAGAGTCCGCCAAGTAGTGGTTGTGAATCTATTATGGCAGGTGATGATGGAGATGCTAGTTGTGGAGGGTGCAGGTAAAATGCTACTTCCAGGTAGGATGCTGTTTCTTCGAGTTGTTCAAGATCTTGGTGGTGTCTTGGGATTGGATTAAAAGTAAGGAGGGGTTGAATCGATGCATCATCAGCATCGTCCATTATTTGTTGTTCCTCTCTCTCTTCAGCAGTTCCATGACTGGTATTTTTAGAGTCCTTACCAGAGGTATAGTATCGTCCTTGGTATTTGTTGATGAATTTAATTTCAGTCTGGTGAAAGGGACAGGTATGAAGGTAACAGTAGGACCAGTGGAGTGTACTTTGTTTAAGCTCAGGAGGAGGTATACTGCAGAGGGTGCAATTATCTTTCCATTCATCAACAATATCTTTTCTACGTTCTATTCCACCTGCTCTGTACATGGTATAAGAGAAAGGAGTGGAGGGAGAGGCAGTACTGGCAGTAGACAATGTTGGTTCTTGTTCATAGTAGGTGTCATCAGGGCTATCTTCTCTTTATCTTATATGATTATAAATAAGAGGGGGTTCCGGGAGCACTTGGTTTTTATAACTGCAGGAGAGAGCGTTAGCTAAATAGTTGGTTCTTCCAGGAGTGTAGATGATTTTTGCATCGTATTTGTTGATTTCTCCTATCCATTGGGTTCTTCTCCAGCCAGTAATCTTGTCAGATTTCAGATTAGTAAGGGGTTAGTGGTCAGTGACAATAATGAAGGTATTACCTATCAAGATGTGGTTGAAAGTGGCAAGGGCATCAATTACTGCAAGGGCTTCCTTGTCTGTGGTTCCATAGTTCATCTGCAAATTAGTGAACCTCGTGCTGTGTAATGCTACCAGTCTTGCTATTTCATGTGAAGGTCTCTGACCAATCCATACTCCAACTGCCATATCTAATGCATCAGTAATCAACCAGATTGATTCTGTCTTATTGTACTTAATAGGCCATATGACATTGGCGTTCTTGATTAATTCTTTAATGCTGGTTAAGGCTTGGTTATGAGAATAGATCCAAACGAATTCTGCATTGCCGGTAAGGTCTATAAGCCGTGCAGTTACAGTGGCATGATGTGGTAGAAACTGGAAGATGTAGTTGACAAGCCCAAGGAACTGCATAAGTTCTTTATGATTTTGGGATATTGTCCACTCTGTCAAACAAGATATCTTTCCAGGTATAGCATGTATTCTATCATCGTCCATTACATCACCCAGGATATCGAGCTTGTTGGCAAACAGGATTAATTTGTTTTTACTAGTATAGAATTTAGCTTTACTTAGCTTAGTCCATACTAAACCTATATGGTACGCATGTTCTTCTTTGGAGTTTGAGAAAATGAGCATATCGTCAATGGATACCCATACAAAATGGTGAAGATATTCGCTTAGCAGATTTTTCATGATTTGCATAAAGGTGGCGGACGCATTCATATCATCTTGTAATAAGACTGCACTAATAAAACTTCCGAAGAGTGTTTTGAAACTGTTGTAGCATTCACGTTCTGAGTGTATTCTTGTCTAGAAATAAGCATCTCTTAGGTCAATCTTGCTTTGGAATCTAGCCCGTCCTACTACATTTAGGATCTAGGTTTGGTTTGGAATAGCAGAACTGTCTATAACTGTGTTTTCATTCTGTATTTTGAGGTCAACTAAGGGGCAGATTCTTTTACCGTCTGCTTTGAATCGGACAACTATAGGTGCAGTACCTGGTACTTTCACTCAGTAGATAATTCCTCTTCTTTAGTTTTAACGATCCCTCCTTGGATAGTTAGTTCTTGGCGATGGGGAATGATACTTCTCGTCTTCTGTTTCTTTCCTTAGTCTTACGAGAGTACTAGGCCTCTGCCTACGTTACCGATAGTACAAGACCTCTGTCTTCTGCCGGGAACTCTGATGGTAAGATTTCTCTAACTCTCCTTTGTGAAGAGCTTTCCTTGGCGTAACAATAACGTTGCAACAAAGATAAAGATCGTGAAGGTGTTTTATATTCACTAAAGTAATAAGTAGGAAAAGTACTTAGAATTCCATCTAATTTATTTAAACTCGTACAGCCAACACTGACATATGACGAGGCCCAGAACCGGGCCCCTAGGTTATCGCATCCCAGATACCACTAACTACGGACTAACTAATCCTCCAACCCCGTACCTCAAACATGCCCATACCATACCCCAACATGAACACTAAATACAAAGCCATCAACGGTAAAGAAATATCCTCCTCAACCCAGCCTACCCGCCAGCCAAGTTACCCATACAAAATACAAACATCCACTACCATCACCTAAATGTGACCCCGCGATATCCTCCTCCACAGTAGAAACCCACTCAAGTGCCCCTACTCAATGATCTCGGGACACCCCGCCAACCACCCTGGCACCCATCCCCATTCCCAAAAACAAAAGAAATACCCAATACACAAGCGCGTAGAACTGAGGGAAAGCCGACTTACAGGGTGAGGGCTCTCTAGTCAAGGTAGTATGAACCATCATAGAGAATCAGGGGGGCACCACATCGGCAGTGCAGCCCAAAAACTTGGATGAAAGCAGCCAGGATAATATAGTCACCAAGCCGTCAGCACCTGACCGAACATGCCCAAGTATTCAACTCCTCCTCCAACTCCTCAGCTCACTTAGCGGGCGGTGAACCCACCACAAACTCTGTAGTAGCCGGTTTGCGGTAGCGTACCGGCGAAGGTAATGACCCTTCTGAGTTGAGGACAAGCAGCACAGGTGAGGTCTGGTCTTGTTTGACCCGGCGCTTCTTGTTTCTCTTCCTCTTCCCACTCCTGGGTGCAGGTCTAGCAACAGGAGTAGATGGGCCACCCTCATCACCACCTACCACCACAAGGGGGACGCCACTAAAGGCGTTATCCCGACCAGCCACAGCGGACTCAGGCACCTTCCTCCCCGGAGGGGGTGATACCACTGCAGCTAGTGTCACCACACCAGGATCCACCCCACCCACACTAGTAGCAAGCACCTCAACTAGATCCGACAAATTAGAAACTGGTCCACCCACACCACCATCCACAACCGAAGCTGGAGGAGGGGCCGGAATAACTGGTGGCGCAATATTCTCCTGCGAGAGCTCCTCTGCTGGACCCTGAACTTTCTCAGGGTCTACCCCACCCCCCTCAACTGAGACCACCGTAGTAACCGAAGTGACCAAGGGGACAGGTGAAGAGGGGATAACCGTAGGAGCTTCAGCCGCCAAAATCATGACCAAACCGCGAACTGTATTGCGTTCAGAGGCCAGGGCAGCCAACAAGGTAGATATCTCCTTCTCAGTACAATGAAAGTGCCATGAAAGGACGGAGATGTGATGCAGAAAGCGAGAGACTTTGGCCTCTAGGGCGATGTTCTTCTCGACGGCATGAGACAGAACTACCGACGAATGTAGAGTGGACGTGGTGGAGGGGGCAGAAGCTTGCTTAGCCATTACGACTGTGAGGAGGCGACCGTAGTAAACAATCGAAAGGATAAGTAGAAGGAAGAAAGGACTTCCAGCAAACGTAGGAGGAGGTATAACAACGAAGTCCCTGAAAGGTGTTCGAAGTTCAAGACTTGTAGCCTATCGTGAGATAG
Organism: Tuber melanosporum; assembly: GCF_000151645.1. Taxonomy (NCBI): domain Eukaryota; kingdom Fungi; phylum Ascomycota; class Pezizomycetes; order Pezizales; family Tuberaceae; genus Tuber; species Tuber melanosporum. The sequence goes on along the minus strand of NW_003299093.1, from coordinate 454,600 downwards.
AAATCAAGGGTTCTGATTGAATCGATACCGAACCTTCATGTCCGACACCTGGTAAAAGAAGGAGGAAAAGTACTTAGACCAAAGCGTGAAGAACCTATCCTCCTTGGCTGCATCCAACTCCTTCTATAGTGTTCTTCCCGCCAGTAATCATGTGACTCAAAGTAGTCACATGTGCGAAACCAAGTTATCACAAACTACTCATGTGACCAAGATAGTTACATACTCAAAACCCATGACCTCATAGTGAAGTTATGTGCAAAAAACTCATAAACCAATCATAACACAATAAATAAATCATATGACTTGACTGAGTTATATGCGTGAAACCCATGACCTCATAATGAGGTCATGTGTGAAACATAAATCATATATGCAAGGCATACCCGCAAGGTACACTCGCAAGGCATACTCGTCAGGCGCACATCCCATGACTCATATTTGCGCCATATGCGAAAGCATCACAAATCCCACACATAACAAATCATATGACTTGAATAAGTCATATGTGTGAAATAATAACATACCTGTGACTCATAACTATGTGTCACGTGAAAACCTTTTCCTCACCAAGCCACATTCATGACATTAGTTCTGGTTTATCCAATTGCATGGCAGATTTTTATATGTATCAGAGATAGAGTAGGTTGGTTAGTTCTTGAGACTTGAGAGGTCCCGTAGGCAGATATAGTGGTTTACTTTCCTCATAGGTGGTAGTTCTTCTGGAATCTGATAAGGGAAAGCATTAGAGTATTTGTCCAATAGGCGCTGAGCAGTTGCTTTACAGACTGCAGCATGGGATTCTCCACTTATGGGTTTGCATGAGACACAGACTTTCTGATTAGGGAAATCGATAGTAGATTCTCCACATCTGATTATAGCATTGTGGCAGTTTAGGAACAACATCCCAATCAGAAAATAGTATTTGACTAGGTTTCCTACCAGCATCTCCTGAGGGGGTAGGGTAGCAGAACCAAACTGGATAGTAGCCTACAAGTCTTATAGCTTGTAGATTATGATTCCTTTACAACCATATTTACTAGTATGGACTGGTTAAGGTCTCTGATTTGGAGTCCATGGACAGAGATGAATGCGTTACTGATTATATCTCTTCCAATTGTGCCAGTATTGAATAAAACATTGGGCTTTTTGTTCATTAATCTGAATAGAAGCTTCATGGACTGTGTGGGCTTTGAACGTAGCAGGTAGTCGGACACTGTTGCCTTCCTGATTGATATATCCAATATGGATTTCCTCATTCTCATTGGATTGGACATCATCACAATTACATTCAATGTTATTGGCCAATATCTCTTATTTGATTACTTTTCTTTTTCCCTTTTTGGTAGGGCAATTCTTAGCCATGTGCCTTGTCTTTCCAAATATATAAAACATTCACCCTTCTGGCGTCTTAATTCCTTGGTGGACTTTGTTTGCTTCTTCTAAATTCGGGGTGTTTCTTCTTCAGAGTTGTTAGAGGGTAGTGTCTAGATTGTCTATTACTAGTGGAGGATGACTGAGTTTTGTATGCCTTAGTTTCGTAGAGTATAACATCTTTTCGTTTAGCTTATTTGATTATAGTTGCCATGTCTTCACCATCTTCTTCTAGTCGTTCCACTTTCCACCAAAGAGTAGGGTACATGACATCATAGAATTGTCGCTTCAAGATATAACCAGAGATGCTTTCTGTCTATATTTGGTTCCTATACATTAAGAGATCTGTGGCTACATCTGTGATTCTTTTGATATATATTCTATTGACTTGCTGAAGCTGGTTGAATTTCCAGTATAATAGGTTACTCATAATTGAAGATTGGAATCATTCTGTCACAAATGTGGCTTAGCACAGAAAAGGTTTTCACATGACTTATGATTATGAGTCATAGGTATGTTATTGTTTCACACATATGACTTATTTAGGTTATATGATTTATTATGTTATGATTTGTTATATTTGGTACATGACTCAATTATGGGTTATGGGAAGTGTGCCTGTCAAGTGTGCCTTATGAGTGTGCCTTGCGGGTATGCCTTGCGCATATGATTTATGTTTTACACATGACCTCGTTATGAGGTCATGGGTTTCGTGCATGTGACCACTTGAGGTCATATGACTTGTTTATTGCGTTATGATTGGTTTATGAGTTTTCGCAAATGACCTCGCTACAAGGTCATGGGATTTGAACATGTGACCACTTTGGTCACATGATTAGTTTGTTAGGATTTACTTTTGCACATGTGACCACTTTAGGTCACATGACTTAGGGTAGGAAGAGTACTATAGAAGGAGGCCAGTAAGGCTGAGGAGGATAGGCTCTTCACGCTTTGTTCTAAGTACTTTTCCTCATCCTTGCTGTCGCTTTGCCCCGAGCGTTTCTTTCGCCATCATGATGGGCCTTGATGCCTTGGATTCTGGGGGAGATATCTGAGTTCGCTCAGTAGTTCCTGGGGTCTTTGGTGTTAAGGTCGGTTAGGCGTTGCGTGGCGGATAACTTGTTTGCGTCTCATTTCGTTGGACTGGTTATCTCACGATACTGGCACTTCGAGCACTCATCACGGTCGCTTAGGAGCCCCTTTCGGTAAAATGTTTACGGCTTCCTGTATATCGTCTACTCGCAGGTTTCGCGTTCGATTGGGGGGATTGAACATTGTGTTTGGGGGGATCACCCGTGTCGTTCTTTGGGCCAGCTCATGTCTTTTGTTAGGTTTTAACGGAGTCCTTAGTTCTCGTGATACAAAACGCCCTTGGGTTAGACTGATGACCTTCCCAAGTATCAACTCGTCGTACCAGCCGCATCATTTCCTTAAGGGAGGGGGCCTCGCTGGCCCCTCCCTGCCTCGTTCCTTTATGTTTCTACGGTCGGAATCCTACGATGTTGTTTATCACCGTTCCCTTGGAAGTTTTGTCCTTGCGGCATATACGGTGGTTCAGTCAGGTGTCACCTCCTAGCTACGGTGGGGATGGCTTTGACCCTGAAAAACCTTACCCCCTGGAGTGGTTTTTCTTTGCTGCCTGGGGTGGTGTGGGACGATTGGCTGCCAGGCACTCGCGTTGTCTGTGCGTCTGGGTGGTTCAGTTGTGGTCTGTGGTTGGCGGCTTCACCCATTGCAAGTGGGGCCTACCTTCCGTTTGTCTGCTTCTGTTCGATTCGCCCTTCCCCTCTTGTCGCGACAGTTGGGGATGCCTCTTGCCTGTTGTTCGGTCTGTGCCTGTTGCCGGACCTGTGGGGCTGGCTTTGGCTGTCTCTGCTTACTCTTTCCCGGCTCGGTTGGATTTCGGTTCGGCTGGGTTGGATGGTGTGGCTGGTGCCGCCACCTTCGGGTGTTAGTGCTGCCTCCTTTGTGGCTCCCGGCTGTGGCTGGTGGGCTCCCCTCGGCTATATGGTGCTGGGGGTTGGGGCTCTGTTCGTGTGGCCAAGATTAATGGCTGCATGGCGGGGCTGGGTATAAGCTGTCCAATGGCCGTCGGATGGTTAATCTGTCTGAGGGGCTGGGGGGGCTGGATGGGCTCTGTGGCGTCTGGTGTGTGGGGCATGGGGGGGGCTGATTGGGGGGGAGAGGCACCTGCGAGCACCGGTCGGGCATGCGTCAGGTTGGGCGATGTCTAATTAAGTGTTTCCAGACCGGTTTGGGCTGCTGGGCGAAGCTGCTGAGTGCTGTAAAGCTCCGCGGCGGACCGCTGGACTGATGGCCACCTGTGGGGATAGTGGGTTGCGACCACCTGGTTGGACTTGTTTGGGTTCTGCGTGCTGGGTGTTGTGGAAGTTTGTTTGGTTTCTTTGGTTTGGCAATAGGCACGGCTGGCAGGGGCAAGACACCACGGGTGGGAAATAGGCCCCACTGACTTTTTCGGTCTGTCACCACCTCTATGTATTTCCTTTGTTTATTAGTTTGTTTTGGGGGACAGGCAGCGGGTACAGGTCCTCCTCACCATTACGCTCCTAGGAGGCACTTGGCAAAGTGGGTTTATAGGGTCGACGGCCTGGCATGCGGATGCGAGAGGCGGACATGTTGGTCACCTCCTCTCTGCTATTGTGTCGCCTGTAGTTTATATTTTGGTTTGTTGTTGGTTTTCTACTGTGGTGGAGGTGTTGCGGGACGGTATTTAGACCGGGTGGTAGTGGTTTTAATTTTGTTGGACGAGGAACCTGGTTGGGTCGGTCTCTTGCTCGGCTTCGGCTACGCTTGGTGCTGGTTGGCTTCATACCAGAGGGGCTACGGACTTGGACCGGGAAGGGCGCTGGGTTGTTTGATGGTCTTGTAATTAATTTCCGTGCGGGCATGACTCGGGGATGGCAGGTGCGGGACCGTAGACTTAGTTAGCCTAGGATTAGTGGTATGCCGGTTAGCGGTATCCCTGTGCCGGCGGGGGCTCGTCATATGCCAGTGTTGGCGGTACCAGTTTAAATAAAATTTAGATTGACTTCTAAGTACTTTTCCTCGTCCTTGCTGTCACTTTGCTCCGAGCATTTCTTTCGCACTCATGGTGGGCCTTGATGCCTTGGACTCTGGGAGAGATATCTGAGTTCGCTCAGTAGTTCCAGGGGTCTTTGGTGTTGAGGTCTATTAGGTGTTGTGTGGCGGACTACTTGTTTGCTTCTTATTTTATCACCTGATGGTTTCTCATGATGCTGTCACTTTGAGCACTTCATTAAGGTCGCATACGAGCCCCTTTCGGTAAAATGTCTACGGCTTCTTGTCCATCATCTACTTGCAGGTTTCGCATTCGATTTGGGTGGATTGAACATTGTGTTTAGGGGGATCACCTGTGTCGTTCTTTGGGCCAGCTCATATTTTTTGTTGGGTTTTAACGGAGTCCTTAGTTCTCGCGATACAAAACGCCCTTGGGTTAGACTGATAACATTCCCAAGTATCAACGCATCGTACCGGCCGCATCAATCCACTAGGGAGTGGGCCTCACCGGCCTCCCCCCTCCTTGTTACTACATGTTTCTACGGTCGGAATCCTACGATGTTGTTCATCACCGTTCCCTTGGAAGTTTTGTTTTTGTAGCATATACGGTGGTTCAGCCAGGTGTCTCCTCCTCGCTACGGTGGGGATGGCTCTGACCCTGAAAAGTCTTACCTCCTAGTGTGGTTTTCATTGCTGCCTGGGGTGGTGTGGGACGATTGGCTGCCAGGCACTCGCGCTTTCTGTATGTTTGGGTGGTTCGGTTGTGGTCTGTGGTTGGCCACTTTACCCATTGCAAGTGGGACCTACCTTCTGTTTGTCACCTCCTGTTCGCTCCCCCTGCCCCTTCTTGTCGCGTCTGTTGGAGATGCCTCTTGCCCGTCGTTTGGTCCATGCCTGTTGCCGGGCCTGTAGAGCTGGCTTTGGCTGGCTCTGCTTACCTTTTCCCGACTCAGTTGGACTTCGGTTCGGCTGGGTTGGATGGTGTGGCTGGTGCTAGTGCCTTCTGGTATTGGTGCTGCCTCCTCTGTGGCTCCCGGCTTTGGCTGGTGGGCTCCCCTCAGCTACATGGAGTTAAGGGTTTTGGCTCTGTTGGCGTGGCCAAGACTAGTGGCTGCCTGGTGGGGTTAGGTATAGCTGTCCTGTGGCTGTCGGATGGTTAATCTGTCTGAGAGGCTGAGGGGGCTGGATGGGCTCTGTGGCACCTGGTGTGTGGGGCTTGGCGGGGGCTGATTGGGGGGGGAGAGGTACCTGCAAGCACTGGTCGGGCATGCGTCAGGTTGGACGATGTCTAATTAAGTGTTTCCGACCTGATAGGACTGTTGGGTGAAGCTGCTGAGTGCCGTAAAGCTTCTCGATGACCCGGATGGTTGATGGCCACCTGTGCGGATAAGGAGTTGCGACCACCTGGTTGGACTTTTTTGGGTCTTGCGTGCTGGGTTTTGTGGGTTTTGTTTGGTTTCTTTGGTTTCTTTGGTTTGGCAATGGGCATGGCTGGTAGGGACAAGGCACCACTGGTGGGAGATAGGCCCCACTGGCCGTTTAGGTCCGTCACCACCTCTATTTATTTCTTTTGTTTATCTGTTTGTTTTTGGGGGACAGGCAGCAGGTATAGGTCCTCCTCACCACTACACTCTTTGGAGGCACTTGGCAAAGTGGATTCATAGGGTTGACGGCCGGGCATGCAGATGCGAGAGGTGGACATGTTGGTCACCTCCTCTCTGCCATTGTATCACCTGTAGTTTATATTGGTTTGGGGGTTTTTGTTGGTTTTTTATTGTGGTGGAGGTTTTGCGGGACGGTGTTCAGACCGGGCGGTAGTGATTTTATATTTTGTTAGACGAGGAATCTGGTTGGGTCGGTCTCTTGTTCGGCTTCGGCTACGCTTGGTGCTTGTTGGCTTTATACCAGAGGGGCTACGGACTTGGACTGGAGCGGGCGCTGGGTTGTTTGATGGTCTTGTAAGTAGTTCTTGTACACGCATGACTCGGGAATGGCAGGTGCAGGGCCATAGACTTAGTTAGCTTAGGATTAGTAGTATATCGGTTAGCAGTATCCCTGTGCCGGCGGGGGCTCATCGTATGCCAGTGTTGGCGGTACGAGTTTAAATAAAATCAGCTTGACTTCTAAGTACTTTTCCTCGTCCTTACCCTCGCTTCATCCCAAGTGTTTCTTTCGCATCTACGATCGGCCTTGATGCCTCGGATTTTGGTGGAGATATCTGAGTTCACTCAGTAGTTCCTGGGATTCTTGGTGTTGAGGCCTGTTGGCGTTGCGTGGCGGACTACTTGTTTGCTTCTCGTTTCATTGCCTGCTGGCAATCTCACGATACTTGCACCTCGGGCTATTCATCATGGTCGCTTACCAGCCCCTTTCCGTAAAAGGTCTTTGGCTTCCTGTCTATCATCTACTCATAGGTTTCGCGTTCGATTGGCGGGGATTGAACATTGTGTTTGCCGGGATTACCCATGTTGTTCTTTGGGCCAGCTCATGTCTCTTGTTAGGTTTTAATGGAGTCCTTAGTTCTCACGATACAAAATGCCCTTGGGTTAGACTGATAACCTTCCCAAGTATCAACCCGTCGTACTGCCTGCGTCATTTCCCAGGTGGCAGGGTGGTGCCCATCCAGCCCCTTCTCGTTACGTTTTTGTTTTTCTGGTCGGAATCCTATGATGTTGTTTATCACCATTCCCTTGGAGTTTTCATCCTTGTGGCATTTACAGTAGTTCAGTCAGGTATTTCCTCCTCCTTTCGGTGGGGATGGCTTTGACCCTGAAAAATTCTTACCCCCTGGTGTGATTTCCATTACTGCCTGGGGTGGTGTGGGACAATTGGCTGCTAGACATTCGTGTGGTCTGTGCGTTTGGGTGTTTCGGTTGTGGATTGTGGTTGGCGGCTTCACCCATTGCAAGTGGGGCCTACCTTCTCTTTGTCTGCTTCTGTTCGCTCGCCCTCCCCCTTCATGTTGCGTCTGTTAGGGGTGCCTATTGCCTTTCTTTCAGTCAGTACCTGTTGCCGGACCTGTGGAGCTAGCTTTGGCTGGCTCTGCCTACTCTTTTCCAGCCAGGTTGGGCTTCAGTTCAACTGGGTTGGATAGTCTAGCTGGTGCCGGTGCCTTTAGGTGTTTGTGCTGCCTCCTTTGTGGCTCCTAGCTGGGGCTTGTGGGTCCTCATTGGCCGCGAAGTACTGGGGTTTGGGGCTCTGTTGGTGTGGCCAATACTAGTAGCTGCCTGATGGGGCTAGGTATAGGCTGTCCTGTGGCTATCGGATGGTTGATATGGCTGAGGAGCTGGGGGGCTAGATGGACTCGGTGGCATCTGGCATGTAGGCCTTAGAGGGAGCTGATTGGGGGGGAGAGGCGCCTGTGAGTACCAGTTGGGCCAGCGTCAGGTTGGGTGAGGTCTAAATATGTGTTTCCGGCCTGATGGGGCTGTTGTGCGAAGCTTCTGAGTACTGCCAAGCTCCTCGATAGACTGACGGGTTGATGGTCACCTGTGCGGATAGTGGCTTGCGACCACCTCGTTGGACTTGTTTGGGTCTTCTACGTTGAGCTTTGTGGGGTTTGTTTAGTTGCTTTGGCTTGGCTACAGGTTTGGCAGGAGGAGACATGGCACCATGGGTAGGAGATAGGCTCCACTGACATTTTTTGGTCTATTACAATCTCTATATATTTCCTATGTTTGTGTTGTTTTGGTTGGAGGACTGGCAGTAGGTATAGGTTCTCCTCACCGGTACGCACTTCGGACGCAACTGGCAAACTGGGTTCATAAGGTCGACGGCCTGACATGTGGGTGCGAGAGGCGGACATGTCAGTTACCTCCTCCCTGCCATTGTGTTGCCTGTAGGTTTAGTTTGTGTGTGGTGGTTTCCTACTGTGGTGGAGGTTTTGCGGAACTGTGTTCAGACCGGGTAGTAGTGATTTTATATTTGTTGGACGAGGAACCTGGTCGAGTTGGTTTTTGGCTTGGCTTCAGCTACACTTAGTACTGGTTGGCTTTATACCAGAGGGGCTAAGGACTTGGACTAGGGCAGGTACTAAGCTGTTTGATGGTCTGGTAATTAGTTCTCGTGTGGGCATAACTCGGGAATGGCACGTACGAGGCCATAGACATAGTTAGCTTAGGATTAGTAGTATACCAGTTAGCAGTATCTCTGTACCGGTAGGTGCTTGTTGTATGCCAGTGTTGGCGGTATGAGTTTAAATAAAATTAGATTGAATTCTAAGTACTTTTCCTACTTATCACTTTAACGAATATAAAATACCTTTATGATCTTTATCTTTATTGCAACGTTTATCACTATGCCAAGGAAAGCTCTTCACGAAGAAGAGTTAGAGAAAGCTTACCATAGGCATTTCCGATAGAAGTCAAAGGTCTTGTACTGTCGGTAACGTAGGCAGAAGCCTAGTGCTATCATAAGACTAAGGAAAGAAACAGAAGAAGAAGAGAAGTATTGTTCCCCATCGCCAAGAACTAACTATCCAAGGAGGGATCATTACATTATAAAGTGTCACTTAGAACGATGCCCAATGATACAAGATGGCTTCCTTGAACCCAGGTAGGGAAGGAGATATCAACATTGATGATTAAAACCGTAACCTAGGGGGATTTCGTGATGCCCTAGATCACGTTTCAGCAGAGTCCAGTAACCCCAGAGAATAAATCACCTGCTGATAGCTGGCCTACTGGAACTCCACAACCAGAAAAGATGTCTGGATCAGTAGTACCTTGGCCACCAGCCCCCGCTGCTCTGGTACCAGGTGCCGACATACTTAGAATGACTGAAAACCAGTTTCAGACATTGCTCGCAGCAACAAAAAACACAGGACAAGGAAATATCCAACGACTAAAAGCCAAAGAACTCGACACATACGAAGGAGCTGAAGATAAGTCACGAATATTCTTAGCACAATATGAAGGACATTTCTCCGTCAAAGGATATGGAGAATACCGTGACGAGATCAAGATTCCCTTTGTGAAATATCTGTTAAGAGGACTCACTGGGCAATAGATTATGCTGTTCCACAATGGAAGGAAACAAAGGGACAGGGTCACCTACGCAGAATTTAAGGCTGTCATATTCAAACAATTTGGTGATCCCAATGTCAAAGAAATAGCAAGACAAAGGTTGGACAAACTCCAACAGGGAAAACAGACATTTTCAGCATACTGGAATGAATGTCGACTATTGGAATCCAAAGCAGAATTCGATGATACCACTGTTAGGCGGAGACAACTTGATAGACTTCAAGGTTGTCTAGGCCAATCGAGATTCGTTTCTGTAGACAGAGATTGTCTAGGAAGGCTCACACTTTGCTCATTTGGTTTATGACTAGTAGGAGCAAAGTAAAATAGGTAAAGTAGGGTAGAATTGTAAAAACAATATTATATTATTAAGTCTCTTCTCCGTTGCTTGATGATGTCTAAAGCTTGGGAGGTACTTCAATATTTATATTCTGCATCTGAGTGTTCGCGGACTATATCTATTTATCATACAACTATGTACTTCTTTAATCATAATTTGCGACGTCGAGTTTTCTTCCAAGGTGCGAATACCTGTAGACCCTGAAAACTTGCACACCCTCTTCAGTAATTGCGATATTTCTTCTTAGAAAATGTGCTGTCCACAATAGTAATATCCCAATTAGCAGAGTCTTTTGACTTATGGACTAGTTCTTAAGTTGAACTGAGTTGGCCCTAATTGTCTTCGCCATTGATAAAATGATCAGTTTTATCCACGGCTATATCTGCAAATGTGGTCGTCATTACAACCATCGTAGGTCGTCTGACTCCGATCCTTTGTAATTCTATACCCAACCCATAGATTTTCTCTAAATGACTTCCTATTAACTCGCAGGAAGCTATTCCACCAGATTGATAATTAATCCCTCAGTTGGCAACCCTTAGTTGCTCTCTGCGTAGTAGGTTTCAGTAACCATTGTAGTATTGACAATCACCCCATGGCTACGACGTGTTCTGAAACCCAGTTGCAACACTCCGTGAAGTTCATTGGCTTCTTTGGTAGTGTCTTTTGAAGTTCTAGACTCTACTGGTGGATGTAAATGTATTGGTCTCTAGTAGAGATCCTTTACCGTTTGATACCATCTCTTTGTACAAAACCGTCCCGTTACTTACGGCCTGTGCCAAAGATGTCTTGTCTTGGAAGCCAAGTAACTCTCTGAGTAGTTGACGGAATTACTCCGTTCTACTTCCCAGGCATTGCCGAAGGTCCCCTCTCATATATCCTGCGGACAGGATCCGGTCGGACAGAGGGCGACGACGTATATGGTGTTATTCTAACACCTTCAATTTTGTGGTAATATAGCCACAGGACGCAACTGAGATTAATATATATGATAACGCACGGGCCCCGTAAGGGAGCCGAAGGGGGGTGTTGGAGACCAGAGATTCTGATTCCAAGTGGAGTTACCCTCCTTAGGGTGGTTCCTAGGTATCGGGTTCTGGTATTCCTAACATGAGCTCCCTCCTCTTAAGGCTTCACCCTGAATGCCTTTTTGGTACATAAAAATAAAAAATAAAAAATAAACATAAACATAATTTAACCATTAAATTTTTAAACATTAACTCCTTTCGGACCCGATGAGAGTAGGGTAAAAAACCTTCCACTTTTGCTTGGCCACAGTAGGAAAACCCTTTTCTCATCATCCTTCCTCTGCCCGTTTTGGCATTTCCGGATTATCACAGTGAAATTCATCCACCATTTCCCTCGCATTATCCATACCAGCAGCAAGTTATCAGGTGTTCTCATCTTCAGAACATCCTTGTCATTTGACAAAGTACCATAGTTCACGTACCTCCTGGTAGTGACCATGTACTCTTTTTCTGTAAAAGCGTAACTCGCTTCTTACAATTTTCTCTATTTCTCATTGTAAGTCGCCTTCAATATCCTTGGGCTCTCTGGGAAGTTGTTGTTGCTCCGCGTGTACCGACTCTCCATAGAGTTCTAATAGAGATATGTAGAGTACTGGGTGTATGTTCCATCGATCCGAAATATTGAGTTTGCAGGCACGGTTTCCTTGTTTCACTATGATCAAGAAAGGTCCATATAATTTAGGACTGAGTTTCTTTGACTTTTGGCCTGTATGAATATTCTTTGCGTTTAACATTACTTTATCGGCAATTTTGAAGTCAGGTTACTCCTTGGCCTTCATATCATAGTACCTGGCCATAGCTTCTCGTGTCTGTTGGAGTGATTTTCTTGCTTGCTCATGGATCGTCTTTATCCAGTTTGCATATAATGTAGCTCCTGGATTTGCACCTCATGTTCCTTCATCTATTCAGTTTGTAGATGGAATCCATAGTTTGCATAGAAGGGTGTCATCCCGTGTGCATTGGTTGCCGAGTTGTTGTAAGCATGTTCGGCTAGAGGTAACAGTTGGTACCAGTCATCCTGATCATAGTTGACAAAACTTCGCAGGTAACCTTCCAGCACTTGGTTGGTTCGCTCAGTTTGTCTATCCATTTGAGGATGGTACACTGTAGACATCCTCCTTTTTATATTAAGTATCTTGCATAGGGATTCCCAGAATTCTCCTGCAAACTTTGAATCCATGTCTGAGACAATTTCTGTTGGTAAGCCATATAGCTTTCATATTTCCTTTGTAACGGCTGTTGCCACATCTTTTGCGGTGGTTGTTCCTTCCAATCTGACGAAGTAGGCCATCTTTGTAAATCGGTCAACTACTACCATAACTTGGGTGCATACTTGACTTTGGGGTAACTGTGTAATAAAGTCAACTGAAATTGATGCCCATACTGTGTAGGGTATTGACAGCGGTTGTAGTAGACCATACTTTGCATGTCGTGGAGATTTGTTGTGTTGACAATCATCACACGACTGTATGTAATCATTTACCCAATCTGCCATGCCTTTTCAATAAAAATCACTCATAATTATCTCAAGGGTTTTTTCTTACCCGCAGTGTCCTTCTATTTTAGTGTCGTGACATCCTTCAGCTGTTGTCATATAAAGGTCCTGATTTCTTCATACGAATAGTCTTCGCTTGTAGTAAAGCAACTCGTCAGATAAGGTCCAGTCTTTCGGAAAAGGTTTGCCATGGTCTCGTAAGCTTTCTAACTGATTTCTTCTTTTAAGCCATTCTCTATCCCCTGGGATGGCTTTTAGGACTTGCTATAGAAATTCTGGGTTGAATTTCTTTAGTTTCTTACGGGCCCGCATGGCGCTAGTCATGTGTGTTTATTCAGGTACTTCAGTTGCATTATACCAATGTGTAGTTCGATTTATTGATGCATGTAGTTGGGTGACTACCGGCTCTAATTGCCGGATAGTAATAGCCCTTGTTGTGATGTCTGTGCTGCCGAATCCTGATGTACCTCTTTCAGTATTCTCTAGGTTGTCTATTTCCCTCATCTCTGCAGTATTAATTTTTTCTATCACTAGTTGGGTAATTCGATCACCGGCCTTGATGTGACAGTCTATATCTCGATGGTTAAATAGTAGTATTTTGAGTTCACTGGTATAATCTGCATCCATTACGCCAGCACCGATAGAGATACCGTTTTTGACTACGAGTCCACTTCTAGGAGCAATTCTTCCATACATTCCCGTCCATATACCAATTGTAATACCAGTTCCAACAACTAACTGTCCTCATGCTGGGACTGTGTTTTCCTGCATATTGTAGAGATCATGGCCTGCTGCCATTCTTGAGCCTTTAGTTGGTAATCTTGCCCTGATATCTAACCGTTTTACTCGAATCACCGAGTCTGAGTCATTCCAGTTACGAGTTTCCTGTATATCACCTATGCTTGTATTATTTGTTTTGCTGCCCGCTATTAAGCATATTTGAATTTGCCCTTTTACAGTTCTCGTTACAAAACTGATTTAGAAATCTTCAGGTTTCAATATCGCCTGTTTGCGATGTGCAGCTCCCTCCTCAGAATGGTACTCCGGCCGTCGACTGAGTGCATCAGGTTTTCCCCCTCTTGTTCCTGGGCGGTAAATAATTCTGAAGTTGTGATCCACTAACTTCTGCACCCAACCGATTTGGCGTCCGCTCCAGACCTTCGAGGTGATGAAATATTGGAGGTTTTGGTAATCGTTGTACACAGTTATAGGTTTTTCAGTTCCAACCAGGTATTGGCGCCATTCTTTGAAAGCTTCCAATATCGCCAATAGTTCTTTATCATGGATCTCATAATTTCACTCTGCGGAATTCAGCTTGCGGGAATGAAAAGCTACAGGATGTAGTCTTTTTTCCACAAACTAGGATAGGATTCAGCCTAAGGCAAAGTCGCTAGCATCCATTTCCACCACTGTTTCTCCTTCTGGGAAGAAATTGTGCAAAATTAGGGCAGAAGTTAATCTTCTTTTAAGCTCCTTGAAGGCCTTTTCCTGTTCCGGACACTATCGGAACTTCTTTGGATCACCTTTCAATGTTTCCATAATAGGAGCGCAAATTTTAGAGAAGTTTTCTATAAAACATTGGTAGAAGTTAGCAAATCCTTGAAATATTTGGACTTCTTTAACTGACGTAGGTGAAATCCAGTTTAATACTGAATCCACCTTTCGGGTACTCATGGATACCCCATCGACGGCTATCATGTAGCCTAAGAACTCCACTTTTTTAACATGGAAGAAAGATTTCTTTATTGATATCGCGAGTTGGAAATCTGTTAATCGTTGTAACACTTTTGTTACTAGCTCGATATGTTGCTTCTCATTTTGGAATAAATGAGAATGTCGTCCAAATAACATACGACCCCCTGATCTAGATATTCCTGAAGGACCTCATTCATCATGTCCTGAAATATAGCTGGAGCATGGGCTAATCTGAAAGGCATGACCTTATACTCGTAATGTCCATAGCGCAATTGGAAAGCTGTTTTCCATTCATCCCCTTCTTTGATTCAGATGAGATTGTAGCCATCTTTTAAATCAATTTTGGAAAAGATGCTAGCTCCTGCCACGGGATCACGTAACTTCGACATTAATGGTAGTGGGTATTTATTCAAGGGTGTTATCTTTTTCAGGTTTCGGTAGTCTACTACTAGTCGTAGTCTTCCATCTGCCTTTGGTGTAAAGAGAATCGGGGCAACAAAAGGCGATTGACTCTTCGTGATCTTTCCATTTCGTAACATATCATCAAGGTATTCTCGTAACAACCTAAGTTGTTTATCAGACAGAAGATAAATTAGTCCCCAAGAGGGTTTCACTCCCTCGACTAATTTAATTTCATGATTGAAGGTTCTCCTAGGGGCTAACTTTGCTGCCGTTTGGGGGAGAAATAAGTTCTTGAATTTCCAGTAGTATTTTGGAACGGAATCGAAGTTGGTCTTATTAGGATTTTCTGCAACTCCAATTTTTCCTATTTGGATCACGTTCTCATTCCAAGCGACAGTTTCATCGTATTCGAACATATCTGCAATTCCTTCCTCTTCTTCCACCCAGTTTTTGCATTTAGAGTCCCAAAATTCCCATTTTGTAGGTTCTCCAATGTTGGATAGTGGGTGCTCTGAATGCCACTACCCGAAAGAGATTATCATCCCATAATCGCCTGCTGCTGCTGCGATTTCGCATGCAACTTCAGACATGTATTTGTTTCGTCCTATTTCAAGCCAGATAGGATATGTGTAGAACTTTCCTCCCGATGGAGTTGATACTCCATCAAAGCCTTGGATGTTGACCGGATTCGGTCTCTCTGTGAATGGGATTTTTAATTCTTGTACGAGTTCTTTGTTGATTAGGAATACATTGGATCCTGAATCTAATAGTACTCGTATTCTGTAGTGCTGACGACTCGGGTTTGTAACTTAAATGTAAGCATGTCCATCAGGACAATCATATCTTGTTGGCTTTGGTGCACTAAAAGCGTGATTTTTTGGGTAAGGCGTCGAATCGTTGTTTTGTCGTTTCGACATATCTGAGGTTTGATAACAACTAGGATGTTTGTTCCTGTGCCTGTGCAGTTTCGACCACTTACGTCTCCTCAGACAAACTTGTTTCATCTTGGCATATCGCGCATCCCACTACTAGCTGTCTTGATCCCCTGCCAAGGGGTTCCCATCCCTTCCACTTTTACTTTCTGTAGAACCAATCCAGGGGGTCTCTGCCATCATCCAGATATCCTGGGAACAAAAGCTGGATGCGTAGGACTGGTCGGCTGCCTCTTTGATAACCTTTCTGGGCTTATTCTCCACCCTTGCTTAACCGTAGACAGTGTCCTCACTTTATCGAGTTCTGTTTGGTACCAGTACGTCACATAAGATGCGGTAACTAAAGATAAGGTCTAGAGCTCTTGTACCTATTTCTCATGTAGATCGAAGATGTGCTTCGCTTATCCTCTAGATCCTTCATCTTAGTCCTACTGTTGCTCCCTTCAGAACCCTTAGTGCTGTCTGTTTCCTGTCTAGGCTTTGGTCTTTATCCGAGATCTTTCAGTATCCAGATCATGTACCTGACTACCTTAGCGGTCATGCATTAAGTCCTCAGGGTGAGCTTGTATCACTCCCTTAAGAAGCATAGAGGCACTGCCAATACGTACATTGCTCTTTATTAATCCCCTTGTCCTTGTGGCAAGAAGGACGCATGTACTCCAACTCAGGTCTTGATCGCAAGGTCACCTTCTTCGCTTCGACGTCCCCTTAATTTGCCATTGATTTCGATTCCTAGAGAGTATGTCTCTTCGAGACTACCCAAACACCGTAGTTGTCGGTACTAATGAGATGACTTAAGTCATCTCTTCGTCATCACCTAGTTCCCAGAGTTTATTACCTCTTGGAACTTGGGCGGCAGAGATTTTTCTGGGACGGTTAACTGTTGCCACCCTTCTAGGCCTTAGTGTCTTGAATGGGCGGTCATCTGCCCTTGTTCTAGACACCTGAATTTGTCACTAGCAGGTTTTGTATTCGTGGTTTTTCTTACCACAACGAGTACAATTGCTATCCCGCTTTCTTTCATCAATAGTTGCCTGGGAGATTCCTTCGTGGGCAGCTTTGAAGTTTGTATATATTAACTTCGTAGTTCTAGTAGATTTCTTTACCGGTTTATTGGGTTCTAGTCCCCGTTTCCTTTTCTTAGAGGGACCACCTCCCTTTATGAAGTGTTACTCCATTTTTTCCTTTGGTTGAATTTTGTCCACAGGTTTCTTGTCTGAAGATGTCCATACAGGTTTCGATTTATCCCAGTCTAGGTGGTCCTGTTTCTGTTGTTCCTCCTCATCCCTTCCTGCTTCCTGAACTGCTTTTTCCCATTCGGCATCGGTATCATGCTTGTTTAAGGAGAGTCACCACCTAATCTTGGAGGGCAACTTTCTATCACATGCGATTCGGCAGTCTGGTCCCGTTAATCGGGCATGGCGATTCAGATTATGCACTTTCTCCATGAAGGTTTGAATATCATTTTTGTACTCCCCAGATTCCATACCCTGTATGGCCTTTCGTCCTTCTTTCAGATGGGCATACCGACTAGTAAATTCATGCTCAAAGTGAGTCCAGGATAATAGTTTTGGGTCTTGTTCTTCTCCTCGAATACCATCTATTGCACGTCGATACCATATGGCTATTAGACTAACCTGATTCCCTTTTGTCCTTCCCGGGGCATAGATGCTGCGTTCTCGATCATCATCCCAGATTCTTAGGTTTCATTTGAAGTAGTCTACATATTGGGTTAACCAATGGTAAATGCATTGACTAGTCTTTGCTTCGAAAAATAGGGGCAGATCTGCCGGTCTTTTAACCGTTTGAGCTAATGCTGCTGCAAGTACATCAGCTGTTCCACGCTGTTCAGGGGTTAGTTCCCATCTGAATCTGGATGATCCTCCTCCACGTTTTCTTCCATTTCCATCGTCAACTCCATCATTACTCTAATCATCTGAGTCGCCACCCGGTGTTAATGAAGTGGGAGGTTCTCCTTCTCTCTGTTTCCCTTTGTCTCGAGGAGGGATTTCCTCAGGTTCCCCGCATTCTGCAGTCTGTTCCCATTCTTCTGGGACCGATTCCAACATAGCAAGCTGACCACCTAGTTGTCCACTATCTAGTACCTCAAGCTTGTTAAGAACTAGTGATAGGGTATCAGATATGTGGGCTTGATCCTTCTGGATGGTGCGGGTAAAGTCGCTATACTGTTCTGAGTCCCTTTCTTGCCTTGCGGCCAAATTGAATATCAAGGTTCACATTGCGGTATTTTGTTAGGTCTGTTATGCTCTGAACTCTTAGAAAGTACATTCCAGGATGAGGTCTCGTTCTAGAGCTTCTCGCTGCAGCCCGAGAAGCTCTAAAACGAGGTGATGCTCTTGTCGTGCATCTTGTGCTGCCAATTTGGTGGCAATCTCCCTATTGATCCTTTCTTCGATCTCTCGGATATTCGCTTCTACCATTGTACACTGACGTAACATAATAGCAATGTTATTGTCATGTATATCATGTCCTTCCAACAATCGTTGCTGGATGGCTATCAGTCCTCGTACATTGGCTTGAGAATCTGCTGATAGGGTGTCAAAGGCAATATTGGCAGTATCAATACTGGTTGATATGTCTTGTCAGATTTGACCTGTGACAATTCCTACCCTAGTGGCAAGTCTTGCGAGATCTGCTGCATGGGTATTTGGACCAGGTGTGGTAGATCATGAAGCAGGAGAAGGGACTCTTGAAGATGGAGGCACACTGTGAGCCCTACCCACTTGTCCTCCAATAGGTTTCCGAAGAGCGGGAGGGAGAGAGGAAGAATGACTGAAACTTGTAGAGTTATCACCTCCTAAGGTATCCATTGGTTCTCTTGGAAGGATCTGCTTAGGAGGTTGAGCCATCTCTCTTGCTTGTTTGCAAGCTTCTTTTTCTCGTAAGCGGGCTATGAAGCCCGCGTTCTGGGAGGTTTCTGTTTTAGTAGAATATGCAGTGGGACACTTGGTGTTCGAGCTACATCGTGTGGTAGGAGGAGATAGGTTTTAATGGGAGTTCGGATGAGTTCCGAGTCTCCACGCTAGAGGTATAGTAGCCAAGAACCTGCTGCTGAGAGAGCTTTCCTCGCTGGTATCCCAGTCAAGGAAGCGTTTCCAACTGAATTCTGGTCCGTACTAGGTTTTGTATATTCTTTGAACTTGTTCCTCCGTAGGAACTAAGTTGGGGTTGGTATACAACAAAGGAGCTTCTTGTAACAGAAATGGTACTTCTGAAAGCTCAAACTGACTAGAAAACACGTGACCGATAGATGGCAAGTGTACCTTAGTCGGTGGTTCAAAAATTAAATTGGTTCGGGATCGTTCTTCAAAGGTATCTAGGCCGACTGTAATATCAATGACTTCACTGAAAGTGTGAATCAAACCCATGCAAGTGGTAACCAATTAGAGAGCCTTGGTATCAAGGAGATCTAACAATATACTGTTAGGTGGAGACAACTTGATAGACTTCAAGGTTGTCTAGGCTAATCGAGATTCATTTCTGTAGATGGAGATTGTCTAGGAAGGCTCGGACTTTGCTCATTTCGTTTATAACTACTAGGAGCAAAGTAAAATAAGTAAAGTAGAGTAGAATCGTAAAAACAATATTATATTGTTAAGGTCTCTTCTCCATTGCTTGATGATGTCTAAAGCTTGAGAGGCACTTCGATATTTATATTCCACGTCTGAGTATTCGCGGACTACATCTATTGATCATACAACTATGTACTTCTTCAATCACAATTCGTGACGTCGAGTTTTCTTTCCCAGGTGCGAACACCAGTGGACCCTGAAAACCATCACACCCTCTTCGGTAATTACGATATTTCTTCTTAGGAAACGTGCTGTCCCCAATAGTAATATCCCGATCAGCAGAGTCTTTTGACTTATGGACTAGTTCTTAAGTCGAACTGAGTTGACCCCAATTGTCTTCACCATTGATAAAATGATCAGTTTTATCCATGGATATATCTGCAAAGGTGGTCGTCATTACAACCATCGTAGGTCGTCTGACTCCGATCCTTTGTAATTCTATACCCAACCCATAGATTTTCTCTGGATGACTTCCTATTAACTCGCAAGAAGCTATTCCACCAGATTGGTAATTAATTCCTCGGTCGGCAATCCTTGGTTGCTCTCCGAGTAGTAGGTTTCAGAAACCATTGTAGTATTGAGAATCACCCCATGGTTATGATGTATTCCGAAACCCAGTAGCAACACTCCGTGAAGTTTGTTGGCTTCTTTGGTAATGTCTTTTGAAGTTCTAGACTCTTCTGGTGGATGTGAATGTATTGGTCTCTAGTAGAGATCCTTTACCATTTGATACCATCTCTTTGTGCGAAATGGTCCCATTACTTACGGCCCATACCAAAGATATTATGTCTTTGAAGCCTCGTAACTCTCTGAGTAGTTGACAGAATTACTCTGATTTACTTCTTAGACCTAGCTGAGGGTCCCTTGTCATATATCCTGCGAACAGGATCCAGTCAGATGGACGGCGACAACGGATATGGTGTTATTCTGACACCTTCAATTCTGTGGTAATATAGTCACAGGACGCAACTGAGATTGATATATATGATGACGCACGGGCCCCATAAGGGAGCCAGAGGGCGGTGTTGGAGACCAGAGATTCCGATTCCGAGTGGGGTTACCCTACTTAGAGTGGTTCCTAGGTATCGGGTTCTGGTATTCCTAACAGCCACTCTCTATATCATCCTGCTAAGAAACTGTAGTCAAAGACTATGAGAAGCGCAAGGAATCTCTGACTTGCACTATTTAACTTTGCAACGATTTGCAAGATGGGCAATCAATAAGGAAAGCAAACTAAGTATGGTTCGAAATAACCTGGAACATACCATAGCGCATAGGATGGTCGAGTCGTCTAGGAATATGGATAGAACTTTCTGACCAGAAGTAACACGAAGTAAGAGCAGAACGTTACCACTAGGCGAACCAATTGTATTGGATAAAGTAAGATCAGGACTAGCTTTGAACCTATCCAAGGAAGAATACGCTTGGAGGATGAAGGGAAAACTCTGTCTGAGATGTGGGAAGGCTGGACAACAGATAAGGGAATGCCAAAGCCGACCAGACAATGGATACCAAGGAACCAAGGCAGCTGGAAACAATCGTTTCCAATTCCAGAAAAAGACCAACATCTGCGAGATGATGGCCGAGGATGTATTGGTAGAAAACAACTAGGATCCCCAGTAAATGGTAGTCTGGGAGACCCAAGATGTGGACATGGAAAACCCATCCAGTTAGTGAACTACTATACGGCACTACACACACAAAGGGGAGAAGAAGACGGAGATCATGTGATGATCAAGACAACGATACACAATGAAAAATATGAAGAAACAACCATATATGCAATGCTCAACTCTGGGGCTACTGAAGATTTCATCGACAAGGAAATCTGCAACAAATACAGCCTCCATACAAAGAAAGTGAAGAAAGCGAGACTAGTCTACCTAGCAGATGGAAAACCAAGTACAATGGGCCCTATAACCCATATGGCAGAAGTACCTATGGACATTGACAGCCATAGAGAAACGGCAACCTTCCCGCGAGTAAATCTCAAGAACCAAGAGATAGTCCTAGGAATACCATGGTTACGAAGACATAATCCGACAATAGATTAGAACGAGAATAAGATGACGTTCACAAGTAAACTATGCGTGACATAATGTCTCAACAGTTCACCTGTGGTCTACTCGACACCGGTACAAGAAGCGGAAGAAGAAACTTTGCATTCAAAGTTCGCCAAGATGCGGCAAGGTAAGAGAGTCTGGAGACAAAAGCTGGACCAAGGGGCAAAGGTATCTACCAAAGGTTCTAAAGGGGCAGCAGGATACAACCTGTATGCCAATAAAGGAATCAAGATACCTGTCAATGGGCAGGCAACAGTAGCAACAGGAATAACTATTGGACTACCAGAAGGTACCCATGGACGGATAGTACCCAGCATTGGTCTAGCAGTCAAATATCGACTCATGACCATAGCAAGGATAATCAATGTCAACTATACAGGTGTAATCAAAGTGGTCTTGGCCAACCTGGCTGAAGAGGACTATGAAGTCCAGAAAGGCAATCGAATTGCACAGTTGATTATCGAAAAAATCAACAAAGAGGATCTACGCAAAGTAGATCAACTGGAAGAAACTACGAGAGGAGACAAGGGATTTAGTCGCACGGACCAAAATCAGCCCAATACAACAAAAAGAATTGAGATCAAAGAGATCACAGTACAAGCCTTTGGACAGTTCTATCGAAAACAAGATATAACAGGAATTCTCAAATCAACATATGAAGACAAAAAAATGATCCAAGTGAAAATCAATATCAGCATGGAACTAGCAATCCAAGCCAAGAAATATCAAAGCAAAAAAGAATGGAAAGAATTGATTCTAAAAAAATATCATCAATTCACGAATCTATTCCAAGAAGAGAAAGCTACGGGGCTACCGCCCCGAAGACCAGGAATTGACAATGAAATTCAGCTGGACAAAGACGAGAAAATGGGAAAACTAAAAGAGATTCTCTACAAGAGGTTATACATACTAGGAGAAGCGGAGCTCAATGAACTTAGAAAGCATATCGAGCAAAACCTAAAGCGAGGATGGATCAGAGACTCCTTCTCATCAGGAGGGTCTCCAATACTATTCATCAAAAAAAAAGATGGAAAAATGAGACTCTGTGTAGACTACAGAGCCCTCAATTCAGTTACCAAGAAAGATCGATATCTACTACCCTTAATTGGAGAAGCACTGGATAGACTATTGTCAGCAAAATACTTCACCAAGCTCAACATCAATGACACATACCACAATATATGCATCAAAGCAGGAGACAAATAGAAGACTACATTTACCTCAAGATAGGGAATGTTTGAATACTTGGTTATGCCTTTCGGGATAACTATTACACTGGCTTCATTCCAAAGATGGATCAACAAGGTACTCAATAAGTACCTCGACATATGTTGCATCGTATACTTGGACGACGCACTCATCTACACAGAAAATATGCAACAACACTAGACGGATGTCAGCAATATCATGGCTGCAATACAAGATTCAGGAATGAAAATGAAACCAATGAAATGCAAATTTAATAAAGAAGAAACCGAATACCTCGGATTTATCATCAATCGGAACGGGGTCAAAGTCAACCCAGTTAAAACAACAGCAATATGGGATTGAGCCAAACTAAACAACAAAACAGATGTTCAATGCTTTATGGGATTCTGAAATTTTTATCTAAGGTTCATAGAGAGATTTAGTAGGCTTGTAAAACCACTCTATAACCTGACCAAGAAAGACAAGAAATGGGAACGTGGTAAAACAGAACAAGAATCATACAATGCCATCTGGACACATCTGACATCAGCACTAATACTGGTATACCACAACCTGAACCGAAGAACAATGATTGAAATGGATGCCTTGAAATATGTATATTCAGGCATACTATCGCAACAATGCGAAGACGGAAAATGAAGGCTAGTATCTTACCAACCCAAGATAATGACCCCCGCAGAATGCAACTACGATGTTGTAAACAAAGAACTATTAGCAATAGTTCAAGAATTAAAGGAATGGAGGAGATACATTCTGAACAACGACCATCCGGTCCAGGTTCTAACCAACCACAAGAATCTGGTCCCCTTCATAACCACAAAGAAATTGAATGACCGCCAGATAAGGTACATGGAGTACCTCAGCAAATACAACTTCAAGATTGAATACTGACCAGGTAAAGAGAGCGGAAAGCCAGACACTCTCACAAGGATTGCAAGCAACAAACTACAAACCAAAGAAGACGAAAGGATCAAACAAAAAACACGAACACTATTACCAAAAATCTACTTCAAGGCAATACAGGTTATCCAATTCACATTAACAGAAAAACAGGAAATCGAGAAGGTAAAGGAAAATGACAAAACAATTCAGGCAATAAGAGAGGCATTAGAGGAAGGAAAAAAGGAGATGAAAGAAATTGCTCTGAGTTTATACCAATGGGAGGATGGAAAGATATAGTATGATGGAAAACAATGGATTCCGGAAGAAGAAAAGATAAGAACAGACATCATACAACAACACCACAATATCCAAATGGCAAGACACGCACGAACGGCTAAAACCACCGAATTCATCACCAGGTCATTCTATTGGCCAGGACTGCACGAAGATGTCAAAAGATATGTCAAGAATTGCAACATATGCCAAAGGACGAAAACAGCTAAACACACGCCATACAGATTACTGAAAACGAACGAAGTTCCCAAATGACTATGGGAAACAATTACAACAGATTTCATCATGGACCTAACATTTTCGGAGAACTGCAATAGCATCCTGGTCATGATGGATTGTCAGACCAAAATGAGTCATTTCATTCTGGTGTGAAATGATATGGATACGAGGGATTTTATATAAACATTCTTCTGAGAAGTCTTCTGACTTCATAGCCTCCCACAGAATATCATTACCGCTCGAGGAACATTATTCACATCAGGATTGTGGAAAAAAGTAACCAGAAAAATAGGGATACAAAACAGGCTGAGCACAGTATTTCACCCACAAACGGATGGACAAACTGAACGGGTAAACGCAATACTCAAACAATATTTACGGGCCTATGTCAATTACCAACAGGATGATGGGTACAAACAGCTATCAATGGCCGAATTCACATACAATAATGGTAAACAAGAAACAATTAGCATGACACCCTTCTTTGCAAATTATGGACAACAGCCACAAAGTTAAGCTACATATCAGACGATTGACGGTTTAACACCGGATAAAACAGACATGGGAAAACTACATCAGACATTACAATACGAAATGAGTCAAGCACAACAACAACAAAAAGAACAATATGATAGGCACTGAAGACCGGATCCAAATATACAACTGGGAGATATGGTATGGCTAATACCACGTAATATCCATACAATGCAACCATCAAAGAGTTTGAACTACAAGAAAATCGGACCATTGTGGATACTGGAAAAGGAGGCAACCAAGCTTATAAACTTGACCTTCCACCCTCAATGCAAATACACAACACATTTCAAATCTCACTCCTTGAATTACACAACGACAATAAGTTTCCCTCGCAAACAATTATTCCTTCTCCTCCAATCAAACTTGACGGAGAACCAGAATACGAACTAGACAAAATAGTTGATTCCCGCTTCTTCTACAGAAATCTACAATACCGAGCCAAGTGGCCCGGTTACTGACCAGAATACAATAAAACTTGGTACTCCGCATACAACTTTGAACACTTACAAGATGCTCCATCAACCTTCCACCAATAATACCCAGGCAAGCCCAGCCTAGATAACGATCACGTTTAACCAAGACAAAGGCAAGGGAAAGCCTCCTGCGCCACTGCAATCACATTAGGGCTGGGACAATAGCTCCCGCCAAACTACACCAACCAGTTCCGAATACTCATTCATGGAGCCGACCAACAAAAAACTCAAGGAAAGGGAAAAGCAAGCGCAGCATAACGTCATATCATGGACAGTATGCTACGATGATGGATGCCAAGCACACTTTGGCGACCAAGAAGGATTGGGATGGTTCCCGAGAGAATGTCAGAAGTACAGTCCACATCCAGATCACATCCTGAAGCATTAGCAACAATGCTTCAGAAACGGGTACAGAATGCACAGGATGCAGAAAATCTCTGTAGAAGACTACATGCAGAAGGATAGAAGCAAGAAAGAGTTGGAGGGAGAAGATACCAGGAAGGCTTGGGCTATGAGGACATGACCCAGGGAGGGAGGGGCACAAAACTTCTCAGCAGATACGGAACCCGATGTCAGGAGACTACAGAGGCAAATCCGAGGACTTCAAGAACAACTTGGCCTGGTTGAGGCCACAATTTCGGCAAACGACAAAACGATCTCAGAGCTAAGACAGCTGAACGACATACCAGGGTACATGATCGAGATGGCGAACCTGACCTTGGAATCAGTATGGGTCAGATGGAGGATGGCAGATGAAAAGTTTTACAAATTGAGGAAGACCATGAGTGCAGCTAGAAGGGAGCTACTGAAACTCAGAAAAAAAGCCAGAAGGGACTCAGGTATAGGGGGAGGGGAGCTAATGTCACGAACGTGGCTTGGCATGGAAAAGGTTTTCACATGACTCATGATTATGAGTTATCAGTATGTTACTGTTTCACACATATGACTTATTTAGGTCATATGATTTATTATATTATCATTTGTTATGTTTCGCACATGACTCAATTATAGGTCATTGGATATGCGGCTGGCAAGTGTGCCTTGCGAGTGTGCCTTGCGGGTATGCCTTGTGCATATGATTTATGTTTTGCACATGACCTCATTATGAGGTCATGGGTTCCGCGCATATGACTCAGTCGAGTCATATGACTTGTTTATCGTCGGTGGTAACCCTCCTTAGTAAAGGTATTTCGCAACGCTTTCTCACTGGCCTCAATTTCTAGCTCCCGAGTGATATCAACCAGATGCATATGGCAGTCTTCAGTATGTGAAGTAGCTAAAGCTACCAGTTCTCATCGTTGTGAAGTGCTGAGTTTAAGCTTTAAACCAATCCAGGATTTTTTTGTGGTATTGCTGGCCTAGCGCATAGTGGTCCAACTGTTGATATTAGTATATTCTGGCTCTCCGCTATTTGCTGTAGTATCCAACCCATAGTAAACTGCAAGGCATGTATTATTCATCGTTACTTATAGCTAAGGTTACCTATTGCCGTAATTGTTACCTGACTACCAACACTGGAACTCTTCCTTCTCTCCCTTCTTTAAGTACTATTGATATTCTAACCAATCAAAGCCTGATTTAGCACAAACTTTGCACAGACTTTGTACATACAGTTGAATCCTAGATTTCCCGATTTTTTTGACTGGAGGCTGTACCAGAGGTGGATTGTGCTATTCCAACCCCAGTGAAAACCCCTAACCGCTCAGCCGGCATCACGTACAAAGCTGGTAACAAAAATCACCAGTAGAAATTGTTCATCGCAATAACCAGACACCTCCTATTAGCAAACAGTGACCTCTACTCCTCTACGAAAGCCTCCGCATGGTGAATGGCATACTCCTATGTCAACCAGAGTTCTCATCTTACTTGATATTGTATTATCACAGGCTAAGATTTCACAGCAAACAGGGGTTCCGGAACAGACAATAAGTAACTAGAAAAAGTTACAAAGACCACGCCACCCACATAACTGACTCGGATGTCCACACTACCTTAATAAGCATGACATTTGCTGCTTAATTGCTCATCTACGAAGTGGCTGGGAGGGGTGACAGCTGTGCTGGCAAAGGTTAGATCAAGAGGTGGGATTGAGTACTTCTCCAATGACGATTAAACGAGCTCTGGAAAAGGAGGGGTACACAAGGTGTAAGGCTTGCAAGAAGCCTTTTATCAATTATCAAACTCAGCTGAAGCGTAAAGTATACGCTGATGAATATATGCAACAGCTCAAGGAGTAGTGGCAAAAGCATTTGTTTTCTGACAAGTATATGTTTGATACCTCACAAAGAGGTAGTATTTGGGTTACTCAACTTCCCAGTGAGCACTATCATATGACTATTGCATGCAATGTACTTTTTATAGTGGCTGCGCATCTGTAATGGTATAGGGAGCTGTGAGCTATAACTGGAAGACTCCATTGATCTTCCTCAATAGTACAGGTCCAAAGGAAGTGGTAGCTCAAGACTATCTACATTAGGTACTCAAACCTGTTATTGCTCTAGCCTATATGAACCTCCTTGACTACAATGCTTCTCCAGAAGCCCAATATATCAACGACCAAGCCTCAATCCATGGAACCAGTCACATACTTGTCAAGCCTAAAATGACTTTAGGTATCCTATTACATCCACAACCAGCCTCCTCACCAGACCTCAACCCCATCAAGAATGTGTGGAGAATACTGAAACAAAGGATCAAGGCGAGCGCTAGATTTCCTAAAAATATTCATGAGCTGAGAATTGCTATACAGGAAGAGTGGGATCAGTTACAGCCAAGAGATTGGAACAAGTATATAGACAGTATGCCGGAACTGCTCACACAGGTCAAGCAACAGAAAGGGATGCAAACTGAATTTTAATTTCTTTCATATATTCTCATTTACCTACTTTACTCTTTTTTTTATTTTTAATTTCTCATCTGCTTCTGTTGTTGAAATATCGTCATTGCATGAAGGTGGTTCCTTGTTTTGAGTATCGTGATTTGTGGTTGTTACCGGTGATCTTTGTTACCAGCTTCGTACACCTTGCTACCAGTCACACCCTGACCAGCACAGGCCCTCGCCCCTTCTTCCAACCGGGCCTCCGACACCTCCCCAGAGGAGGCAGCCTACACCGAAACCGTAGATGCCGCGGGGGCAAAGCTCGAGTCTCCAGCCGAGTCATATCACCGAAGGAGTCCGAATGCCTCCCCGTTGGCCACACCGCACTGCTCGTTGCAGCCGCGTGCAAGCAGAAAACCCCCAACAACCCCTTCCACCTCTTTATACGTTTGGGGGCCCTTGCAACGGACCGCCTCCCTCACGCACTTGTCGAAACCCTCGCTACAGGCATTCCGACAACCATAAACATGGTTAAACTGGAGGAACCCGAAGTCCCATCCAAACACATCGTACGACCGCGTAGTAATCGGTACCAGGGCACGGCCGCCCCGGGGAAGAGCACTGGTATGGCCACCAGCAGAGGAAGAGGAGGAGGACGAAGAGGAGGAAGAGTCCCTAGCCATCGGCGAAGATGACCGGACCGTCACAAAGTCCCCGGGGGGAACCTTGCGGCCATCCATGGGCACTACGGTGGAAAGTGCCTAAAGGTGGGTCCTCCAATGAAACAGCAATTCCGTTGCAACCAACCGGAATTGAGCCGAGAATTGCCAAGACTCTAAGGGCAAAGTGAAATGCCGTTTACCTCCCAGCAATGTACAATACAGAACAGTCGTTAGAGCAGGAATATAATATAATTAAGAGATTTTTTGTTATATGAGAATGATGAAATAGGTTTAAAGGAAAAAATAAGTCTACTCAAGAAGGATCCTGTGTAAAGGGAACCCAACGATGACTCTTATATACAGTTTTTGTAAATTGATCGGTACCATAACGCAAGCCAGTATAGTAGGCATCAAGTATACGATTACCTTTCCACCAGTATTTAAGAAGCAAAAGGGGTGGTACTTCCTGTAAGGCTTTTGGAACTGTCTTAATTAGTGAAGGCCAATTGTATTGACAATTCTTTCTTGTAAACCATTTCACCCTCCCCCACCTGTATTCAATCCAATTTAGTTCACAATGGAACTTTGGAAAGAACAAATATAAATGGCCCCTTTTTTCAATTTCTTCCTGAAGGTGTGACTTTTGTTCCATGAAATCTGGCTGTACTGAGAGCAGCTGTCTGGCACAGCAAGAGTTACTCTGATGGTTTCTATTCTTTTTATCTTTCTTGCTTTTACAGTCAAGCCTCAATCCTCCTTCTGGCCAGAGGCCATACTCCTGCAAAATCCTCTTACATCCTTTAGGCATTCCACGCCACCTCTCTAGTACTGTCAAATCATCCAAAGCAAACCTCATTTTCTGAACATATAGAGTTGCTCCATTTGGTTGATAGAACCAACCATCTCGAAGTTGTGGTTGTTTACTACTAGGATCCATATTGATATTGGCTACTCAAAGAGCATCAGATGCATCTGCTGTATGTGAGTTTGTATGATCAAAGAGGAATAATGCTTGGGCATTAGCAAATGTTGCTTCAAAAATTGGAATAGCAACATTCAATACATAGTTGACTAGATTTTCACCATTCCACCAGGATCCTTTCCCAACCTTGATGTATTCAGTTGCCTGTTGAGGATTGATTTTTAGTCCTGGAATTGGTTCCATCTCCCTTTTTTTTAATGCTGCTGGGAGTGGAATAGTTGGAGGTATTTCAAGCTGATTGCAGGGGAGAATGAAATCGGATACTATGAGGCCAGGGGGGCCATGTGATTTTTTCCGAATAAGATGCTTGTCTTTATGTATCCAACGATGATGTACACCATCATTTGAATGAAATGTGCATTCATCATGTGCACAAGGAATTAATAGTTGCTCGTTGGCAGGTAAAGGGGTATTGTCAAGCTCTCCTGAAGGCAACCATTTTGGCATTCGCTTTTCCAATTTCTTCCATTAGGGAAGAAAGTGATGCTGTCGGTAGAAAACTACCTCTGGCTTCTCATGGCCATCAATATACACCCCCTTCCTGACTTCCTTCCACTCAAACCCTAGTTTCTTCAACCATTTAATTGCAGTTGAAGCTGTGATACTCATTTTACCCCAAGTATGCTTCTCAATGAGTGCCTAGTAGATACAGGCTACTCGTATCTCTGCATCATGTTGGCTTGTCCACTGAGCCCAATAGTTGGTAACTGCCTTCGCAAGTCCTTGGCCAGATATTGCTATTAAGTAATTTATTATTCTATTAGTTATAAGATATAAGGGACAAATAAAGAAGGTTTGCAGAGAAGTACCTTCATCAGCACTGTCCAAGTACTCTCGTACCGCAATGAGTGTTCCTTCATCATTCAACATGCTTTGTAACTTTGTATGCTTTCCTCTTTGACTCATTGTAATTGTTCTGGTCCTTATCCAGCTCTTTTCCCAGTGAATAATATTCTCTGCTGTATGCTTTCCCCGCCCCCAACCAATTGTAGTATTAACTGCTACTTTCTTCCTTAGCAGATCAGGATACTTGAGCTGCCAGTTCATAAATTGGAGAACTTGGAAGTATCGTTCTAGGTCTTGCAATGAGTATGCAATTTTCTTTTTACGTCTCAGTACTGCTTGGATATCTACCACTCCTAATTTTCCATTTTTATTTTAGTATTAATTACCACTCTTAATAGCAAAAATCATATCCTTTTTGATCACAGTTACTCGTATATCCTTACTGACTCTTGGCCATTTCTCCTCCACCTGCCGTTCAATATCCTCCCAAATATCCTCAATATTTTCTCTCCCCATCTCCCTTTGTCTCTCTTGCTCTTTCTCTTTATATGCTCTACACCACAAAGTACTTCTAGAGAGCCTCTTAGTCCTATGCGAATTGCATGTACCTGATGTGGCTACCTCTTCCTCTTCATTATCAAGACTCAACCGGCTCTCTTCAGCCTCCGAATTTTCAATGAGAGACTCCTCAGCCAGAGCCTCACATGTACTAGTAGGCTTGATGCCTAAATGCGGAATATTGCAAGCCTTTTTTGGTCATCCTCCTTGAGGGGCAATCATTTGCATATGCTTTCGTTTCTTGTTTAGTGGGAGCATCTGAATTGTGATGTGACTCTGAGTATAGAGTACTGTTGTGGTTACTATTGTTATCTTACATGGCTGGTCTCTAATGCCCCCTTTACCCATACTCATCAATTCTCACTCATCAATACCTCACACTATATTTCAGCATGCTACTAGGTATATTTGGTCCCCTGTTTTACTCTTACCAAATTTTTCACTTTTTATTTTGGGACTCCTCTTGCCATGAATACTTAATTAAGAAAGAAAAACCACTACCCTGTTCTCCTTGGAAGTGCCTTCATTGTAGTGGTTTTTTTTTATCAAAATTCCATGTTTTGGTGGACTAGTCCCAGATCGTATTTGGCCTATTTTGAGGTCCCGGTTTGACCTCATTTGCACTATACTCAAAGAAAGCAGTCCCAGGAAATCGAAAGTTCGTATCTTTGTAAACAAATTAGTGTTTCAAGAAGCCGTGATAATGTAGTTTTGGCCAATTAAAACAGGAGTGGACCCAATCAAGTAAGGGTAGAAGTGTTGTCTGTTGCGTTGTTCTCTGCAGGTGGCTTGACTAAACTAAGGTAGGAAGATGGGGAGTGCTTAAGAGGACAAATTTTCCCTCCAAGACTCGCCCCCTTCTGTGACAAGCAATTCTATGGAGTGAACACCCCATCTTACCCTCTTACTGACTCACAAACCCTCACCGGTATACTCGTACATGCATGTGATATTTTGAGGGGGCTAAAGTTTTCCTGTGGCCTGGAGTTTTCTAAGGGATGTCACCAATGGAAACGATTAACCGTCGTTGTCAAAAGGGAGGAAAAAAATGTTGCCCACATTTCCATTTTGGAAAGCATTGCCTGTACAGTAATGATATATTGAATACTGTAGTATCCTTGACCTCGAGCGAAATATATAATAATATTATTATAGAAAAATAAAAAACTACTATTTTAATCTAGATTTTTTTTTCTTTTTTCCCTGCCTAGTGTGATATTAGGTAACCAGTCATGCTAGGTAATTAGTCATGAAGAGGTTGAAATTCCATAATATGATAATAATATTATTATTATACTATTGGATATATTCTTTATGTTAGAGTTTAAGAATAGCATAATACTAAAATCAAAACTCTAGTTACTATTCTAACAAGTACATATACAGACTATCTTTTACTAGTATGTATTGAAATTATAAATAATTCAGATAGTAATTTTAAATTTCATTTCAAGAGAAGTCAGTATCCTGTACTGTACAACTGGCTTTTGTTATGCTAATTAATTAAAGTAAAGGGTAGCCTGAGTATTTAGTCGCTACTAATAGTTGGCCATATGTAGCATTTTACTGTATCATATATCAAATTTCTGCAAGCTTAAAGTCTTGATAAAACCGGTGGGGTCCGCGATCGGAGGGGTATGATATCAGGAGAAACGGGGGAGGTGGGGAAAGGAATGAGGGTAGGAATAACAAAAACATCTTTTTTTGCCTCCCTCAATCTGAAGAAAGAAATAAAAAAAGAACTGCGGCAAGGCATGAATACTGCACAAATTCTCTACCACCAAAATCACCGAGTTGGTATGTAGGGATGGCCATTTACCAACAAATTTTCTGCGCCACTGATGGCAATGCAAACGATGGTTTCTCGAAAAAGGTCAAGCGTGAATAGCTACCACCGGCAGAAGACATGAGATTCGTCCGGCAGTTGCAGCAAAGCCAAACCTTCCGCTGGAACCTGTCTGGGTATGATATTTTGTCATTCACGACAGCACTCTAGAGTTGGCTCCACTTGTAACGTTATGATTCCTACCAATCATGATCTCTTTGAATTTTCGCGCCGGATTGCTCCATTCGCGAGGAGGGACGCTGTACATCATATTAACAGACATCAACTAAAACCTAGCCATACAAGAGGACGAAATTTTTAGACACCACAAGAAGTTACTGGTATCATTCCCTCCCTATAACCATATCGCAACGGCACCCCCTCAAACCCTTCCGAGCCGTGCAACGAGTCCTCTGTTGGCGTTCCAAGCACCCCTCTAAGCTTGAGGGGGTCATGGTGTTGGCAGACAGTGAGGGGAAATCTACAGATTCGTTTCTCGAGAACATATTATTTGCTGCTGATGCTAATCGCGGGGACCTCATCACCTGCACTTCTACCACAACCCTGTTTGAGGGATTCTGCTATTAGGCCAAATCAGTGTGTCGGTTGGAGGGCCCGTCGGAGCATGGGGGGTAGTGAGAGCGACGAAGGGAGCCAACCAAGGCACTGAAGAATCACCACCTGAATGTCTATAGAATGCCCGGGTTCCCGAAGGGCTGCACTTGGAGCACATGGCCAAGAACAGGCAGAGGGTTTGTAACGCCTAGCGAATGTCGAGGCTATGCACCGGCGTACGTGCCTAAGCCGCGGCGGGACCACCCCCACCCCCGGAAAGAGGAGAGGTTCTGTCATTTTTTTGGGTTGGAGCCAGGGGCGGGCACGGGCTGTTCGTAACCACTGGCGATTTTTTGGTTTGAGTGTTTCGGTGGAGGATAAGGGGGTCGGTACCCCCCCTCTACCTCTTGCTATAGCACATCTTCTGAAAATAATTGACAGAGATAAACACGACATACCCCCTGCAACATGACAAAGAGATGGTGATCTCGTGGGGGCTGCCTCAAGGGTGAAGTGGGCTGGGGGGCAAGATGTCATTTATGATACAATCGATGATATTAGTGTTTTTTTGGTGGGGTGCTCTCTACCTGCAGTTGGAGAGGAGTAGGGATTGAACAAAGGATTTTTAAGTATGATATGATATTATGATAAAATAATATTATTAATATTATTATAATATAATATCGCGGTAAATAGAGGTCTAGCACCTAGCAAGGGCGCATAAGAAATGCTCTCAGCCCTATCAATCAGTGCTCAGCATTTACAACTCTGATGTCAAGTCGCGTCATACACAATCACTCGTGAAAGGCTTGACCTAAGTCTTTTCGGCGACGGCACCACAACAGTTGTTTCCATTGGAAAACATGACATCATAATGGATGCGTCGTGGCCGATCCTTGAGGAGAAGGCTCAGGAAAGGCAGGTATGGACACAGCATCCCTATTCCAGCTCACACTCAAGGAGCATCACCCAGTTTGGTTTCTTGTAGCGTGGTCCTGTGGTGGTCGCCTAAACTCCCACATAACAGCGGCGCGTGGCGGACGGCATCGGGAAGGGACGCTCCACTGCAGTGCCGTGCTGCACAGGTAAGTTGAGGTGCACAGCAACCGCATTTGTGTCATTACATTATCTCTGCAATTCCCCCATACCCGTACTTCAAGTTTGACCGCGATCACCCGACATTTGTGAGGTTGGTTGTTATTGCACACCACCAAAGCTCTGAGGCTCTGGGTGGATCTTTGTCTGTATGCGGTTGCAGTCCACTTTATGAACATCGTGCAATTATAGTGCGGTTAAGAGACAGCAAGGTAGGAGCGGAAGCGGGGGAGAGGGAGGGGAAATAAAAAAGATAAGGAGAAAGAAAAAAGAAGTGGTCTCACTGCATGCTGAGTGCGGGGAAGCTTACCCCTACACTTTGGCTGGGTTCGAGGTTTTACAAGTTTTTGCTATCATACACATGGGGTGAGGAAATTTTGTTTGTCCTGTACTGTGCCCGAGTAGGGCTGGCTACCCGCGAGCGTTTCATCATGGGTGGGGTTTGTGAGGGGAGGTGTGGATGTGCTTATTTGACTGTATGATGTAAGAGCCTAGGCCTTTCCTTCTATTTCATGATAATCTTCTGTTTGAATTTGTGAATGGTGGAATAGTTAGAGCTGTGGTTTTGGCTTGTTTGGGCTCTTTGTTTTAGTGAAGATTCCCCCACTCTCTAGCGGAGAAGGTCTCTTATTTGGGTGCTTTCCTCTTTCCTTTCCCGCTAGTTGTTAAAATCCCACAACTTGGACAAACCGCTAGATCTCAAGTGTGAACACAGCATGTACTCGTAGCGTAGTTTCGCCGTTGAAACAGTCCAAGCGATTTTCCACAGACTCCGACACTTGGGCTCCCTAGTTCAGAAAAGCTACTCGGTATTACGAGAAGCGCAATCAGACTGGTTTGAAACACCCCAAAGCTGACAGACGTGATCACAAGATGGAGGTGGGTGCTCTATCCCTGTGGGATATTCGTGGAGGCGGTTCCGCGCATATTCATTTTACATGACGAAGCTCCGCAAAATGGAAAGAACACCCAAAAGTTCAGCCGTAATTTAGAGCTGAGCAGAAATCACCAGCGCTCCCCGTGTCACCACAAATGGATTTTCCACTCCCTTTCACAAACGAATATCACGAATGACATTCACGACGGGTATGGTATTTGTGGTGCTGTGCAATTTGCGGGGGGAGGGGGGGGGGACCCCTATATAAACCCACCCTTCCGACAAGCTTGACTAGATAGTAGCGAAACAGTAGGCTCGATATCCAACATCAATCAATCACTGAAAACTCGCTAGTCATGACAATGAAAACCTACCCCATTACGGGTGTCGCAAGTCAAGCGCCCCGACCGAGACGCAATATCAATGACTTCGCCCAGGATCCACTTCAGTGGAACCTGTTCCTCCAGGCGTTGATAAACCTCCAGTCGCAGGGAGAGGATACGCATAGCCCTCTTGGATATTATCAAGTTGCAGGTACGCTGGAATTCCTTCCGTTGATGATGTGTGGATTCTGACTTGAAAAAGGTGTTCATGGGACGCCCTATATACCATGGATGGAGAAGGCAGATGCGGATGATAGGGCGGGCGATTACTGCACTCATGGAACGTGGGTTATAGTTCTTCGTAGTTCAAGTTAGAGCGTACTAATCTGCCAGATAGTGCCTTATTCCTTACCTGGCATCGTCCTTATCTTTTACTCTTTGAAGTAAGTAACTTGGCATCTCCCATTACTGAAGCCTTACGGGAGCTGAGGATTTGTAGCAACGTATCGTGGAAGAAGCTCTCACAATCGCTAGAAACTTTAGCGATAAATACCGCGCAGAGTATGAGGAAGCCGCTTTGAACATTAGAATCCCGTACGTCGCCCCCCTCCCTCCGTTGGGGTAGTATAGTATCATATCAGTCTAACATTGATAGGTACTGGGACTGGGCAACCGACTCGGATGTTCCGCAGAGCATCAGGTTCGCGGAGACGGATATAACACTTCCGGAGGTTGGATCTGATGCTCCGCCCGTCACCCGGAAGGGTGTGCCCAACCCTATGTATTCGTACAAATTCAAGACAAGCATTAGGAGGCAACGAGACTTTTCCATCGTCGGTGTTCAGGAGGTATGTCTCGTTCATCGATAGCGATTGGCACTGGCTGATTTGAGGTAGATGGTTGCCTGGGAAGAGACGAAGAGATGCCCCGATGAAAAAGGGATCAGTCACCCCGAAATCGTAGATCGGCAACTTAGAATCCCAACAGTTAATCCTACCGCGTGAGTTAGCTCTTTGACTATTTTTGATTAATACTAATTATACTAGTGGTTCTAGCTTCCGCGATCCTATATATAAGCTATTGACGTTGGTTGGATCGTATGGGGCTTTCGGTAATACCGGTTGGCAGACTGGTCGTCCTGGACCCAATAATATTTCGTTGGAGCACTATCACAATATCATTCACAGTAGGTTTGGTCCGTGTAATTCGGTGGATAACGGAGGCACTCACTTTGTGTAATCTCAGCCTTCACTGGGACGAACTATATAGAGGAGAATTCCAAGGAGGGCCACATGTCAGAAGTGGGCGTGTCCGCCTTTGACCCTATTTTCTGGTGAGTCCCTGTCCTGGTAGCATAGCAGAGACGAAGGCCCTGACCCATCTCTAACACCTCATCTCAAACAGGCTGCAGTAAGCTCACCCCAACCAACCCGACCCATGACACAAGAAGCTAACTTGCAATAGCCACTGCAATGTTGATCGCCTGTATGCGATTTGGCAAGCGATTCACTATGAAGCACCATTTGAGGACCAGGCTACTGATTACACCCGTATGCCTCTCACTAAAGCTATCGATGATGCCGAGACTACTCTCCGTCCTTTTTATAAGGACGAGTGTTATGACGTCCCTTGGACGAGTAGCATGGTTCAAAAGTCTAGCGCGGCTACCGGGCCAACGTAAGTCCCGTGAATTTAGGCGGCCGCTCCCTGATGGTAATCTCGAAAGTTAACATTGTCAGTGTCTTCGACTATAATTACCATTACCCGGAACTCCCAGTTGACCTGTCCGGCCCTGGAAAGCAAAAGGAAATGGCATCCCATGTCCTCAGGCGGGTCCATCAACTATATGGCCCTCCCACAGATGAATCATTGGTCGACACCCCCAAGGTCCCCAACGCTCTCCTCCCTCCTAGCCGTATAGTCAGTATGTTACCCATACAAAACCACATGTAACCTTGCACATCCTAACCACGCACGTGAAACAGGGGATGGAATGTTCCGTCGCGAATGGTTGATCTTCCTGCGTGTCAGGAAGTACCTCATCCCCGGGAACTTTATCATATTCTTCTTCCTGGGCGAACCTGGAGATGATCCACGCCAGTGGCTCCTGAGCGAAAACCACGTAGGTGCGGTTAACACATTCAAAAGCTCGACAGACATTTGCGGGAATTGCGCGGGCCAGGGAGCAGCGGACCAGTTGTTCTCTGGAGGTGTAGATATAACCAACGCCCTCTATAATAAGTTGGCTAACATCGGCCTTACTTTGGACGACCAAGACGAGATCGAAGAGTGGCTGGCGAAGAATTTGAAGTGGAGGATCCTTAAGGCAAGCCCGTTCCAGCAGCACTCTCGCTATGTTGCCCACGGACGCTGACAATATAATATTATATAGCAAAATGACAAAACCGAACTTACGTCTCATGAGATTCAGGAGAATCCGGACAATCTATTTATTGGTGTCAAGAGCTTTGTCCTGCTTTACCCGACCAGCAGGCTACCCATCGACGGTGGGGAATTCTTATCGGCCCCCAAGATCATCAACGAAAAGATCCATTTTGGTGCGACCGAGCCTCACAAGAATCGCGGCGGACTCGGAGCGCAAGATCCCTATTAAGTTGTGCCAAAAGACTGGCCGAGGTATAGATGCCTCGGGGACATATCGTTCGGCGGTTGAATCTTATCTCTTATGTACTTCCTTGGAGCCAAAGGCTGCCGAAACAAGTTTTACGAAAGTAGTTCAAATCGCAATATACTTGCTTTAAACCAAGTAAATGAGATAACTCAGTGAAAGCGGTCCCAAGCACAAAACAATCCTGTAAAAAATACATCAACTCACCAATTCTCACTCGGCTTGCCGCAGCTACCATTACCCCTCCCACCTCCTTTTGGCCAGAAATTTTAGAGTTTGCATGGTATACCATTTTCGTTTGAAGGTGTTTTAGATTTGCGATCCCGTCATTGCCGATCGATTCACCGCAGGAGTACTGGCAGCCGTAGTGTCAGAACTGGGGGGAGGCTCCGTTTTTCTTTACGTATCATATTGCCATGTCATGTGGAAGCGGATCTTCCAACACACCCCCTCCCTGTTTCCTGCGCCAAGAGCGTCTTCGACTTGCCGCGCCCGACGATGCAAGCTTTAGTCCGCTTTTACGCTTACTAGTGCTCTAGAAGGGCTGTGGCACGGCGTTGTACAAAGCGGGGATGTGGGATGGAAAGGAGAGGGAAAGAAAGAAAGAGTAACGGTATGCAAGTCAGGTCGTGTAATTGGATGAGGAGCACTTAGGGTAGGAGGAGGAAGGGAAACTCTTACTCGTACACGGGTGGAGTCGTTGGAAACGGTCTTGATGTACAGTATGATACTGTAAGTCTACCGTGCGAGATTTTCAGCTCCCTAGATTTACGCCTAGAGCCATGCAGCTAGCCTATTAGCCACAGAGGCGCCCAACCACGGAGTCCTCGTGTAATTCGGGGTGAAGTGATTTATCATGGCGTTGACGGTTCAGTAATTACCGTCAGCACACCATTTACCCCCCTCCCCCCCCACCGCAAGCTCGGAGTACTCGTGGGTTCACAATGAATAAATAAATCTAACGATATCTCCTAGACTGCCAAAGTGGTGGGAAATTTTTCATGTCGATCCCTGTCGGTGTCAAGGACCGTTGATGATAATTCACGCGACTTTGTAGGGGTATGATATATAATACGACTTTCAGACCATAGCCAGTATGTACCGGGATTAGCTATAAGATCGTAAAAGTACACCACTTACGCCCGCAACCACTAAATATATATATATATGTATATGTATATGTATACGGAGGTGGTACTGGTACCTTAACCATCTATCTCCATCTCAGACACTTGACGGGGGGGGTTTTCCAAACCTTTCCGCCCTCTCAGCGGTCCAGGAGATAAGATCCGAAGCGTATCGGAATCCAACCCAGTGCATTACACCGTTACCGTCCCATGCCGACGCCTGCGAAACGGACAGCCACTTTTTCATTCATGCCACCAAGATTCTGAGGCTCCGGCCAATTTTTGGTTGTTTGATGCAATAGCATGATAGTAGCCTGTCTTTGCGGACGTCATGTCACGATGTTACGGTTATTTGGGTGCTGTAGTCCAGGTCGGATTTTGTGGGGTTTCGGCTTGATATATCAAGTTAGGGCTGATGAGTTATATGCGTGAGATACCGGTAGTTGATGATATCCGATCTGACTGTGGCATGATAGTACATCTGACATGATACCGTCATAATTCGGACCCTGAACGGGCCGAAGCACGTATAAGTGCCACGGTAGTACTCGTACTCGTACTCGACTATCCCCTGCAGTGTTGATAGTGCCGAATTTCCCTACATCACGCTAAAATATAAACTAAAAAACTAGTTCTTCACTTTTCCCAAATTGGGAATCAAGTAGTATCAAAACTATTCAGATCCAGTTACATTTTTTCTTAGTCAATACAAGACTCACTACAGACTCGGAAGTGATGACTCGGAGGTTAAAACAATTGCATGATCATTGACTGGTAAAGCACTCAGAACAAATATGAAGATGACAAAATGTGCACCATAGGCGCGTAGATTTTGCTCGTCCTCTTTGTCCATCATTACGCATGCGGAATCGACATGACACACATTCTCTGATTGACATTGCAGTTGCTCGTACATGGTGCCCATCCACAGTAGAGCATAAGGGAAAGGATGTAATTCCACGCTGTTTACTGTAGCAAAGGCGAGCTTTTGATCGCTGATAGAGCTGAGATTTGTACCGTGTTCCCAAGCGTTTTCGGCCACCAAATCCACACTCTGACTGAGCTTCTGTGGCAAGCTCACAAGCAAGCTCCAGGCGGTAATCCTTATGCGAAATGGTTCTCTTCCGGCGGCCAGAGGACCAAGTCTGACAATGATGAGGATGATTTGTTAGAAGAAGGAAGGAATTGATAATAGTAATATCAAGAAGCCAAAAGAGAAGAGGAGGCCAATTTCGACGGGTTGTAGGCTAAGTGAAGTAGGATGCACGATACTGATCTGCTAGGTCTACTCCAACCTTTCCATGGTTATAGTCATTAATTGTCGTAGGAATGGGAACCTCTATACGTTCTCGGTCTCCAAAGACGTTTCGAATCGATCGACCACGAGTACTTGTTACACGTGGCCTCTTACGCTGCTTTTCCACATTATCCTCAAGTCTATGGATTGTAGTTAGGCATTTGACAGACTTCTGATCCTCCCATTGAAGCGCTAAGACCTGCTTGTTCGCAGTCAGGCCTCCGCTAACTGTATTCCATGGAAGATTATTTCCATCAACCTCTAAATCTGCTGGATAACGGCGTGTAGTTCCACAAGCTCCTATTCCCAAAGTTCTAAGTTTGACAAGTAAAG
This sequence comes from Tuber melanosporum, assembly GCF_000151645.1. NCBI lineage: Eukaryota > Fungi > Ascomycota > Pezizomycetes > Pezizales > Tuberaceae > Tuber > Tuber melanosporum. Next base: position 414,140 of record NW_003299093.1, on the reverse strand, counting down.
GAGTAGTTGTGAATAGGTTATCTATATAAATATGAAACCCATAGCGCTCATAGGGAAGAGTTTGTGCTAGTTGATACACAACCCGCTGAGTGGGTGGAAGTGTATCATCGGCATCCAATTCTGTAATACCTACTGAATTTGATGAAAACCGCTAGTCCCAAGTATATCCAGACTGCATACATAAAGCAAAGACCTATTTAAGTTGTAAGATAGTATTAGTTATGATAATTTTCAAATACCCTACTAGTATTAAAGACAAAATTGATTGTGAATTACCTTATAGCCTTTCTTTATTGGCTTTTTTGGCATTTTAGTTGTATGTTTAGACCGTCCAAAATACCTAATCATCATCTCATCGGCTGTCATAATTGGCCCAGGAACACAAAGCTCTTTACTACGGCGCCGGATATTACTATTAACTGGCTCAACCTTTTTGAACCAGTCTTGTAAAGGAAGGGCAGTATCTTGTGGCTCATAGACGTGAAAGTATCGTTTAATCTGCTGATACCGGACAAGTGACAATCGATGGCATGATGAATCCCAGCCCTGACTTCCAAAGGTACCTGGTAGCTTTCGATTTCCATTATTCCTCCAGAAGTCTAACGGAGAGGTGTATTTGTAAACACCAATCACAATCGAAATGGCAAAAAACTGTTTAATTTCCGAAATCGTAACCGGTTTCCATTTTCGTCTATGCGGGTTATGAGTTCGAGGTCCTTGATACTCCTCCTCTTCGATTTTCTTTTCTGCATACAGGTTCGTGCTCTGTACAATTTGATGCCAGTCATTATTCCTCCAAAATAAGGAAAACCATTTTAATGGGGACAACTAACAATAAGTTAATACATTGCTTTTTTGCTTTTAGTATTTATTCTTATAAGCACTGGCATGGTATATGATATAGGAATACTTACAGAATTGGGATTAAACTGGATAGGCAAAGTGGGAATTATGTTTCTGGATTCAACCAAGATCGGTTCGTAAGCATCCAATTGAAATGGTTTTTCTCTTAACTGTCTCTGGCATTTTTGCATGGCTGCTCGGACTGCTCTCTAGGCTTCTTGAGTACGTTGCAGATTATTGGTACTCGTGTGGAGGTTTTCCTGAAACGCTATACCCAGTAACTCATCGCTCCTATTGTGATCGGTATCACTATTGTCCTCACAATCTTCCTCTACTCGGAACGTATTGAAAGCTTCTCCTGCACTCTTCCCTTTCTTCAAGTCCTTTTCAACCGCCTCTTTGCCAAACTCCTCCCGGTTCTTTGAGATATTCGTTCCCAAATCTTCCCTGACACCTGTACTAATATCATTCTCCAGTCTTGCATGATCTCCTCCTCCTCTCCTTTCAACTCTCTCTCCCATATCCCTTCCTGCATCATTCAACTCCTGCAGAAAACCTAACCGCATATTATATCCAAGTCCAATACCCTTCCTGTGACCCCTTCCAGCATCCTTGTCCACATCTCTCCCGGTATCCTCTACTCCACGGACATCTTCCCTGCCATTATTATGTCTTATCCCAGCACAAGCAGCCCCTTCCGCATCCTCTCTAAACTGAGTGTACCTTATATCCGAAGAGGATTGAAGGGTAAAGAGTAAAGCTGGGTTTTCAAGGTCGTCTGTGGCTTTCCGGATACTCCTTCTTCCCTTATAGGTTCTTGTAATAGGTGGCCCGGGCATGGCTTGCTGTATGTCATTAACAGACTTGGAGTATTCTGTTGTTCAACATTCATATATTTATTCCGGGTATATTATTAATGATGAAGTCATTGATCCATCAATGGTTTCTAACCTGAATTTGTGGTCATGTGATTGTATTACATATCTCTGAGGTTGACGCAACCAATAAAACAAAAACACTAATTCTACTAGTATCGCTTTAGCGTGATGTAGGGAAATTCGGCACTATCAACACTGCAGGATACACCATCCAGGAAGCGGCTAGATTCCGCTACTCCGAAAAGAGTTACGGGAGCCGCACAGGTTTCGATAGTGATTATCGTTGGGAGATCTTCGATATATACTCTAGAGGCTTTGAAACGGGTATGTGGGAGGGCAACTCTGCTCAAGGCTCTGGGGTTTGCCTGGAATAGGATAATCAAACCGCGATGGGAGTGGGAGGGACAGGTGGTACTGTACGAGTACAGTACTCGTACAGACCACACAGAATCATACCAGTACCGGTACTCGAGTTACCGGTAGTAGTATTGCCGTTCACACACTTCCCTGTTCGCTGTGGACCCACACACAATTCCACCCCACGACTACAAGTACCGGTACCGGTACTGTACTTGTAACGAGTTGTAGAGAAAGATGTGATATAATCACTTTTCAAAGCTCCTACGAGTACTTGTACCTAATCTATCTATCTGTTTGATCCGATTCGCCCAATTTTCGGCACTTTAAGAAGGGTGCTGCTATAATAAAAGGGGTATGATACTAGAGTACTCGAGTACTCGTACATGTAACAACGACATGCCATGTACGGTAGCCGCCCATTGAGCAATACTGTATTGGGCAGAGGCGGAAGAAGGTGGAGAAGAAATATAGTCTACCGCGCCGGAGAGTAAGAGTAAGAGTAATACCGGTTGAATGAACATATGAGGGGGGGATGAGCAAGAGCAAGAGCAATGCGGGGTGGAGGATTGTGTGGTGGTGGTGGGGGGGGTTAAAGATCGGGAAGGACCCGAAGGGCAAAAGAGGAAGAGAAAGGAAGTGAGAAACGGGGAGAGGTATCATACTCGAGTACCGTACTCGTACTTGCTCCGGCCCTGTAGGAGAAAAAGGATGGAGAGGGTGGAGGGGTACAGTATCTAGCAAAGACACAATGCAAGAAATCTTGGAGGGCGAGGTGTGCAAAGGTCCCCCAAAATGGATTTTAGTGGGATTTTTAAACCGTGTTCAGACCACCAGAACCTCTCGGCCAGGACCAACAGCTAATTGGGAAATTCACTGTGAGGTCTTCACCCGCTCGCCCTCTAAATATCCTTACACCATACATGTGCTATCCTGTAATGTGCTATACGTATGATACTGTGCTTGTAAATACGCAGAGGAACTCGTTTTCTCTTGACATTGATTCCCCAGACTGTCCTTGTATATATGATACAGTGCCAGTACGATTTTTAGGGTATTTCAGGGCTTTCGTCTATCACGACGCACAATCTTGTGGCAACGAGGCACTGTGAGCGCAGCTGTAGCCTTTGTACTGCCTACGGAGCCGGGTCCGGACAGAACATTGTGACAAATCATTGGGAGAAAAAAAAACTGAAGGAAAGGGGAAAACGGTAAAAAGGGAAGGGGGAGGAGGGAAGAAGAGGAAGAGGCAGAGAGGAGATAGAAAAGGTCAATACCACCCTCCAACACCACTGCTGGAATTGCAAATGCTTACTTGCCGACAGTGAATAGCGCCGTTAGTATCATAGGCGAGCCTTCCCTCACAAAAGGGGCTGGCACATAGGTTACCAGTACGAGTACTCGAGTCTAGGTGTCTTCACAAGACCAAGAATACCTACCGGCGTCTCCTCTACTCGAGCATTTCTTCCGCGATAGCTCTCCCGTTGGTGCTCTAGGGTGAATGAGATGATTTCTCTCCTTACCTCTCTGCAGCTTCCTGGGTCGCAAGTTCTGATTGGAGCATTAATAGAAAGCCAAGCACCTACCCTGACTGTGCGACGGACGTTAAACTAGGGGGATCGAAAAATATAAAAGAAAGTGGCAGAGGAAGAAAATCCCTATCCCCTGTCCACTACATACTTGTGCGAATACGGTGCATCGGCATCCTGTTTTTGTCCTGGGGGCTGTCCCTACACACTTCCCTATCCTCCAACGGTTCAAACCTGCCGCCTTGTTGTCTCTGCCCTCAACCCCCCCGTCCCCTCCTAAGACGTTCACACATCGCGACTCACGCCAGCATCTCCCTTATTCCAGCTATCTGCCCTCCTTGTCTAGAAGCGAACGGACAGACCACTATTCCTGTCATGTCGTCCTCTAACAACCCCTCGCCCTCCGTACACATGCCCCCGACGATGACCGCCTCTACTTCCTCCATAACCGCCCCACCGCAAAATGCCTCGAGCAGTAACAGCAATACTCCTCGATCCTCGACTCCTACAACAACCCAGCCGCAGGCCTCCCAAAACATCTCTTCGCTGGTAGCAACTATCCTCAAAACGTCCGGACGGGAACCGCCGCCACTTGTGGGCTCGTCAACAACAATTATCGGCGATACCCTCTACGCATTTGGTGGTCGGTTGCTTTCACGGACAAAGTCCCAGCTAACATGCGATATGTATGCGCTCGATTTGATCACTCGATCATGGTCAAAACTAGAAGCAAGAGGAGATATTCCACGGCCGAGATATTTTCACAGTGTCTGTGCGTTAGGGGGCACGAAGCTAGTCTGTTTTGGTGGCATGTCGCCTGCGGCCACCAGCCCTCCACAAACCAATGGAACCAGTGGTACAAATGGGAATACTGCTACTTCGCCCGGAGGAGACTCACAAAATGATGTTATGGTCATGTCGGATATACACATCTACGATATTCTCTCGCAAACATGGACTTACATACCTACATTGAACCCACCGGAGGGGCGATATGCTCATTGTGCGACCATACTCCCAACAAGTGCAACTTTCACATCCACAAACAGCGTAGCCGCACCCCTTGTTGGGGGCCTTGGGCTTGAAGGTTTTGGAGGTGCGGAAATGGTAATTGTGGGCGGTCAAGATTCTGCGAATCATTATATCGAGGAGATCAACGTTTTCAATCTTCGATCCTTGAAATGGACATCAACCACACCGTTGGATAGGTCTTGCGGGGCATATAGGTCGGTTGTTGCGCCGTTGGGTCGGGGATTGACCGCATCATCTATCGGAGCGGGGCGCAATAGTCCGTACATGGGTCCAGAAGAAAATCCGCCCTTCCCCGCCGCCGCAAATGGCCAGTCTACTTCTCAGGTTCAGACGAGTGAAACTAATGCTATGTTGATCTACTCAAACTATAACTTTCTGGATGTCAAGCTCGAGTTGCAGATTCGGCTACCGGATGGCACCCTTACCGAGAGGCCCATGAACGGGCAATTCTCGCCACCCGGTCTCCGGTTTCCCAATGGCGGGGTTCTGGATAACCATTTTGTCGTCAGCGGCACTTACCTGACGAGCAGCAAACAGGAGTACGCTCTCTGGGCCTTGGATCTACGAACACTTATCTGGTCACGTATTGATGCGGGCCAAGCATTTGCCCAGGGATCATGGAACAGGGGAATTCTATGGAGTAAACGTAATGCCTTTTTGATATTGGGGAATAAGAATCGGTCTCTAGTGGAGGATTATAATCATCGCCGGATTAATTTCTCTCATCTGTGCATGGTTGAATTGGAAGCATTTGGTTTATATGAGAATCCAAGAATGGACTCTCGCTCGTCCCTTCAACGCTCCTGCTCTGTTGCGGCGCAGGAGCTCGGTAGGATGGTACTCGGCATGAAAGAAATGGCTGATATGGAATTTCTCGCTGTCGGCGGTGAGCGTGTTCCTGTCAATTCGCGAATTGTAGCTCGCCGCTGGGGGCCATACTTCCTTGGGCTGCTGAATGCATCAAACAAAGAACTTCCTTCACCAACTGGGAAGAACCACAACTCAGCCGCTACAATAACGCAACAATCACTTTCCCAGTCGGCTCAAAAGTCGGAAATACAACCTCCCACAACCGCGCAATTTAATCCATTGGATCGCCCACGAACTTTATATCTCCCACACACCCTCCAGACATTAGTTACTCTTGTTCACTACCTCTACACATCTACCCTTCCCCCGCCAAACCACCCTCAATCATCCCCACAAATTCTCTGTTCCCTCCTACAAATCGCCCAACCATACCAGGTAGAAGGCCTTTTAGAGGCTGTGGTCGAGCGCCTCCACCAGGTCCTCGATGGTAGGAATGCCGCGGCAGTCTTCAATGCTGCAGCCATGGCCGCTGGTGGTGGCAACGGTGGAAAGCGTGAGCCAGTGGAAAACCCTGGTGGCACAGGAGACGAATGGAGAGGCGGAGTCAGCAGCGTGATCGGTCTACAAAAGCGAGGCCTAAGGGGCCTGATGGAGGGAAGGCGAATGCGAGAAAGGGGAAGGAGCATGGGATCAACCGGGACTGGAACAAAGTCCTCCGGGGCACAAACAGATCAAGGGACTTTCGGCGTTGGAGTTGGAGCTTCCTAATGCGGATACGACGGGTTGTCTTTACTTTTTTCGGATTTGTTTGACGGCAGGCATAGATGGGCTTTGTTGGATTGGTTTATTTATTTATTTATTTGGTATTTCGTGCTCTGGAAACGAGAGGGGGGGTGTAAAGGGAGGGGAAGTCTATTTCGTCGACGTTGTTTCCATGCAGATGGCATGTACTACCTGCATATTTTAATATTTCATACAAAGCGATGTTATGCTTTCTTTATTTTCAACATCCCCCCCCTTCCCTCCCCGTTTTTTCTCCCCGTTTTTTTCCACGAAACTGTCCTCATTTTTTATACCTTTTTTCAAATCCACGACATGAATGATACCCATGTTTTTCTTATCTATCTTCGCGATGCAAAGATCGGAAGATTGGCTGTATATATTCTATTTCTAGTCCCCGAGATGGGAAAGCGGGTGAGTGAGGAAAAAGGGTCGAATATATTCTGTTTGAGTGATGGTGACATTTTTTTCCCCGAAAGTATATGATGAAGCAGCCTTGGAGATTTGTTCCGCGTTCTCGGTGATTACTAGGGGGAAGACCGTGCTGCTGGGTTGTTTTGGCGGTCTATGAAATATAAGTTTTGATGTTCCTTGCTGACGGTACAGGGCATTTAGGACTTGAGTGGACATACGTATGATATCTCTCATACATATGACGCGCGCAGGTATTGTTGAGGGTACGTTTGAACGGGTAGTGGGCTGTTATGCGCTATACCCGTAGGATTACTCTGGGGGCGCATACCCCCCCGATGGCGTGGAGCAGAGTATATAATATAACAGCTCGATCCATCATATTCTCCTGGCGGCACCTATCCGGCACCCACTAGCATAATAGCGGGTTTCTAGCATTGCTAATGATTAGCTTGAGCGTTTTCCTCATGAACTGGTCTGCAGCACCGTCCTGTCCAAACCTCCCCGGAGTGGACCCCATCAGAGGCATCAGAATTCTAATAACCGCACCACGCTCTGCACCGTACCACGTCTACCCACCTACCTACCTACCTAGAAGTGATAACTTCCAGCATACAAGCACCAACTCGAACCCGAAAAATACCATCAGAGCGCGCCATCAAAGACTCCAGCCGGCCCCATCCCATTTGGACAACACCACATCACAATCCACGCCATGCCGTGTGAGATAGAATACAAGCGGTAATTATTATATCGCCATCGTAATAGGTCTGGGGCAAAAAGTCATACTGTAGGTGGTGATAGAGGGGGGACAACGAACAGAGGGGACAGCGAACAATAGACCAAACATCCGGCGGCAAGCGTTAAATTTCGCCTACTGTTCGTTGTTCCTCCCTACTGTATGCTCCAAAGTCCACATACCGGAGGTGTAAATACCGTCGAGTGAGATTCTATGATAGCGAAATAATCCCCCTCTCTGAAATCTGCATTTCCCCCCCCACCCTAATTGAATCTAAAAAGTACATGGTGAGTACATATGTAGTGTATTATACAGGCAATTGACTCCTCCCCTTCCGTTCTTTGTGGCCTAATAGGCTTAGCTCCTTCGAAGCCCATATGCCTGTAACTCCTTATCCGGAACCACGCTGGGTGACCCAACCATTACGTCCGCACCCTTAGAGTTCTTCGGGAACGCAATGACATCCCGAATGCTATCGCGGCCCATCATCACCGCAATCAACCTATCGAAGCCCAAAGCGATACCCGCATGCGGGGGGCACCCACTGTCGAGGACCTCCAGTAAGTGATCGAATTGCTGCAGCTTTTCCCGGGGCATCTTGAGCACTTTCTCCAGTATATATTTCTGCAGTGCTGCCTCGTGGATGCGCCTGCTGCCCCCGCCGAGTTCTGTTCCATTGACAACTAAGTCGTAGTGCTCGGCGCGCACACGATGTGGCGATGATCCCAGGAGCTGGATGTCTTCTGCGATAGGGGCCGTGAAGGGATGGTGGGTTGATGAGAAGGGGGCTCTTCCGGATTGACCGGGATCGTCGGCGCTAGTTGGAGAGAAGAGGGGGAAGTCGATAACCCAAACAAATGCATAGTCACTTCGGCTCGATATGAACTTTTGTTCAATGGCTTTGTTTAGAAGCGCACTTCTTAGAAGACCGAGTTTAGTATTCCCACCCTAGTAGAGTCAGCGCTGGCTTGAATGGAGAGGGAGGGGAGGTTACGGAGTAGTAGCCACGACGTTCTTTAATCACAACTATTGCGCCGGGTCGATGTACCCACAGCGCCCCGTGGATATTTGCTAAATCTGCATCGCGCCACAATTCCATCCCGCCTTCGATGTAGGCTTGAGTTTCGTTTCCAGCACCAGCGATATAGGCAACGTAGTTATCGTCTCTTGTGCTCAGATTTTCTCTCTTGAACTTTTCTAGAAACTCTATAGCATGGTCCATGTTGTAGTTGGGTGTATTTCCGTAAAATGCAAACCCTTCCACAAATCTGTCTCCCTTAGCTAGGTATGGAAGAACCTCATGGAGGTTTTTAATCTGCCTCTTAGTTAGTAGAATAAAATAAGTAGAGGATATCGAGCTTACTCTATGATTCGGATATCTAAAGTCAGGTTTATCTGTGCCGTAATTCTTCATCGCCCACCAGTATGGTACTCGTTTGAATCCAGGACCAACACAAACATCTAAGACATTTTTCCATATTCTTATTACCAATCCCTCAACCAAATCCATCACGTCGTCTGATGTGGCAAATGACATTTCTAGGTCAAGTTGTGTAAATTCTGGTTGTCGGTCTGCTCTCAAGTCTTCGTCCCTGAAACACTTAGCAAGCTGGTAATAACGAGGAACACCGCTAGCCATCAAAATTTGCTTGTATTGCTGAGGTGACTGAGGTAAAGCGTAACATGTGCCGTCTCCCTTCCTTGTAGGTACAAGGAATTCTCGGGCACCCTCAGGGGTAGATTTAAACAACAACGGTGTCTCGACTTCAAGAAAATCATTCTCTTCAAGAAACTTGCGGCATTCAGACGCCGTACGTGAGCGAAGGCGCAAGGCTATACATAGCTCTTTAGTAGTCCTGAGTTGTAGGTGACGTTTCTCCGGTGGAAAAATTGTCTTTGCGGTATAAATCAAGTTTTCTGACACCGAATTGAGAGGGATAATCTCTTTGACTCGGAGCTCGACTTCTTCATCGGATTTCCTTTTTTCTGGGGACTTTGGAGGCGCACACTTGTATACTATTGCTCGGAGGGCCACAGGTGTAAACCGATGGAGGGACCCAAGTGTTTGATGGGCAGCTTTGGTAATTTGAGGCGATAGAGAATCAATGACAGAAACCACCTTAAGTGGACGTGGGGGGTCGGAGGAATAGTCGTGGAAGAAAGAAAAATAGAGAAATTTCCCAGCCTTTCGCACGGGGCCGAAGTATCCATGAAGCACAACCTCCTCACCCATGAGCTGCCCATCTATATTTGCTACCCGGTGAGTGGCTGCGGGAAATTTGACTGTTGTGGACTGTAAGTTATATGTTCCTTTGGTGCCAGGGAGGGGGAAAATCACACTTCATTTCTGCGTCTAGGAGATGGGGTGGAACGAGCTCGGATGGCCTCCTTCCCCAGTTTCCGTCACATCCCGGTGGTGGAGGTGAGGGTTCAGTGGTTGCTACTTTCATGACTTCGTCAAGCTCGACCTCAGCTTTGGTATCTCTCAGCAAAATTCGATAGGTTTTTAGGACTTCTTTCTCCCTTGCTTTGATATCAATAGGAGGCCGGGGGGGCTTCTCCGCATCTTCATCTACGAAACGCCGGGTGGCTAGGAAATCGCTAGCGTTTGAAATTGTAGAAGGTATTCTAGTCGATGGGGCTTCATTCGACGATGTCTCATCCAATCGTGTCCCATTCAACGGCGGAGATTCTGTAGGTGGAGCGGCCCCCGGCGTTGAGGCAGTTGCACACATAGAGGAGCATTCTGTGGAGGCAGGTTCCGGCGAAGGAGAGGTTTCCAGAGTAGAGGCAGTCCCTAAGGTAGAAGTGACTTCCTTAGGAGAAGTTTCGGATGCGGAAGCAGTTTGCTCGGTAGTGGCTTCGGGAGCAGTAGGTTCCGACGTAAAGACAGCTCCCGATAGAGCAGCACTTTCTAGAGTAGGAAACTCAGATTCGGACGGCGCAGCCTCTCCCTGAAGCGGATCTTGTTTACTGTTCTCGGGGGTCGCATTTTCAGTCGAAAATTTTCTGTATCTCACCATCGATTTCTCACCCCACAGATCCGATGTCGAATTTGGCAAACACGTCCGGACGTGACGGGGAATTGACATCAAACGGAAACCGTTCGAAAATATGTGCATTCGGCACTGAAGGCATATCCGCGAAAGAGTAACTTGTGGCAGCATCATGACAAATGACGATTCGATATAGTGGAGCCGAAGGTAAGCATAAAATTCGCAAGATTTATCGTGATGGGAGCTGGGCCTCCTTGGCACCCTGTTGTAAGGGTTTTCTGACCCTGAAGATGACTAAGCGCGGTCAAAATTATTGGGTATAAAAGGGATCCCTCGGGAGTGAGCCTTCACCCCATCCTTCCAAGTTTTATCAAGTGAGTACAAACTTCCACGATTCTATAAATGCGATCCGTTGCTAATAATTATCGCTTCTTTAGATGATGAAAGCTTAGCGTGCAGTCTATGATCGGTTGCTCCTGGTTTGTTCCAATCGCGCTCTCCGCCTACTCTCACAGGCTGGCTCAAGGGTTGGTTGAGATGACCATGGGGAAACCATGATATAGGCGTTCGAGCACACCTTACCTTGTTAAACAATCGGACGCTACAGGCATCTCTGATCTTGAAACATGGAAGGATAAATTTCGATTTTGGGTTTTTTTCTTGTTCAAATATTGTGGATATCCACTATGGCAACCAGCGAACGAGAACGAAGGTGGAAGCAAAATTGGATTATCTATTTCCTTTCACCATCTCTACTCGCTGTTTTTTTATTTTATTTCTATTATACTGCCTCTATAGCGTGAATGGCTCCCTTTCCCACAGGCTCATTAGGACAGCTGGGATCTTATTCTCGCAGAACAGGTGGAGTCCTAGGCGAGAAATCCTTTGGCTCAGTATATCGATTGCGAGAGAAAAAACTTGCACTCGCACAGAATTAAGGGGAGGTGAGATGGAAGATATACTTTTCGTCTCAGACCCCAGCAAATCATATCGAGATTGAACAAATCTATGGTTCATCCCGCGCGAGACACTTTTGTCTACTTTATCTTCACATAAGTTAGATATTCTCTACGATAGTTGGCTTCTATTCGCTGGTCATCTGTTGGATAATTCTCTCCAATTAAAGTGGTGAAGCTCGTCCCAAAAATCCCCATCAGAACTGTGCACAGCCACAGTATCATTGCTCCCTCTTCCATTTCTGTATTTGTTTCTCCACTCAAAGATTCCCCTCTCCACTCACCAGCCACAATTGACAGCAGTGCAAGTCGCAACCAGCATAAGGAGGGTGGACGACTCGGAATCTGTCAATGAATCTTCAATCGATAATCAATCAAATCAATCAAATCATCGCAAGCAGTAAACGCCTCAAAAACTCATCATCATCACCCCCCCAACTGGTGGCGGGCCCTTCGTTCCCCCATCTGGACTTCGCTTTGCTCCGCTTTCTTTCTCACCCTGAATCTTGTATTTACCTTGCTCCTGCACCCCCTCCTATCAATCTCTCAACGTTTTAATTGATCCTGCTACCCCAATCTCGCGGCCTTCGCATATGCTATCTGCTACCCTCTAGCCGGGACGAGAAGGGGAAAAAAGGCAAGATTCATCTAGTTGAAGGTCTTTCCCCCTGCGGAAAAAGAAAAAAACCCCTCCCTGCCGTAGCAATCCTCCATACCTACACATATACTCCCCCCAACCCCAACCTAACCCTCACGGATACCCGGGTGGGTCCATACTCCATCAAAAGCACGAATATTTCATCGGCCGTGAAGCACCCCCACAGAAGACTTTTCCCTTACTATTGTCAAGCCTGTCGAAAGAGCCTCAGGAGAGCTGGTTTTCCGCGAACTGGGATCTACCACATCAGTCTACTCCTCACTAACTGCCTAAAAGTGAGGGAAACAATAACAACGAACGGATCAAGCTTTATTCCACATACTCGTTGCCTGTGTAATTGAATCCATCATCCACCGTTGGCAGATCATTACTAGCTTCTTCCCGTTCCTCCATTCCTTTTCCTTCCTGGTCCACCGAGTGAGCTCCAGAACCTTCCCGAGTTTACACCTGAAACACAACCTCTCCAACCGACCGTCCATCCGGAAGGATAGGGAGAAAACAAAAAAAAATAACAACCACGTTATTTTGATAATAGGAGTACATCGACGTTCTAGGAAGAACCGAAGCGAGAACAAAGGGTAGCAATACTTTAAAGAGAAAAGGCGGATCCTCCGGCAAGAAGTCTCTGCTACGTTGCGAGTCTCCCGCTCGACAATATCAAAGTGGGGAGGATAAATTTTTTGGGACGTCGACGTAAGGACGTCGAGGCTAACGGAAGCGGCTCCATGGCGGCTTCTTTTGAGAAATCGGTGAAGGCATGTGTTAAGCTCCGTTCAATTGTTGCGTCTGGCGTTGTTTGGTTTATAGTGGCTCGAGGAGAGCGCTGGTGGAATCAGACCGGAGTGGATAGTGGGCAAAATTTAAATAATGTAGGACTGCTTCTGACTGGAGTAAATAGGGTGCCACCAAAGTCAAGCTTGCAGCTCCAAAATCGAAATATGTTGAACACATCCTTATCGCGACTCATGCAGGAGAAGCCGGAATTGCAGAGGTCTTTCGAGCGCTCAATAACAGAGTTAAAGACCAAACGTGGACGGTTAGTCTCTTGTGCCCACCGGATCGCATCCTTGGGCTAACCTACTATCTACACAGATTGTTTTCAAGTCGCTCATCATCGTTCATCTAATGATACGCGAAGGGGAGCGAGAAGTAACTCTCCGTTACCTTCGCAAGCACCCCCGATTAATAACCGTCAGTCATTACTCGGATGGTGAGAATTTGTCCCAATCGATATACGGTCTTTGCAATATTGAATACTGAAGATTCTAACTATTTTGCACATTGTAGCCCAGGAGCAAGGGCGAAACATCCGTCACTACTCACAGTACTTGTTGGAGAGGGCCAGAACTTATGGAGATGTGAGGACGGACTATGTTCGCAGTGGTGAGGGAAGACTTAGGAAGTTGAGCATTGAGAAGGGGCTTTTGAGAGAGGTCGAGTGTGTCCAGACCCAAATCAGGGCACTATTGAAGTGTACGGTAGGATTATTACCTTTCTATGCTGTATTTTTGCTGGGTTACATGCCTCTCCCGGCGGTGTTTGGTGGGCTGACAAGACAATCCCGTATAGTTCCTCGATGATGATGTCGATAACGAAATTTCTCTTCTGGCCTTCCGATTGTTGGTTATGGACCTTTTAGTTCTGTTCCATGTCGTGAATGAAGGTGTCATCAATGTTCTTGGTGGGCTTTCCTTTCAGACCCTCCCCCAGACATTTCCTTAACTAATACGTTATCAGAACACTATTTCGAGATGTCACGTTACGACGCCGAAAGAGCCTTAGAGATCTACAAGACGTTCACCAAGCAAACGGCTGACGTCGTCGAATATCTGCAGCAAGCCCGGGGAGTAGAAACGGCGACCCGCCTTCAGATCCCCAACTTGAAGCACGCACCAACCAGTCTCACATCTTCATTGGAAGAATATCTTCATGATCCAGATTTTGATGTCAATAGGCGACAGTATCTCGCTCAGCAAGAAGCGAAGAAGAGTGGGAAGCCTGTTCCCGCTGCAAAGCCAAAATCGCCACCACCAGGGCAACAACCCAAAACCTCAGCAGCGCAACGCTTCCCGAGTCCCACTCCTGCCAACCCAGTGCCCGAGCAAGCCCAGCCGAAGCCTGTCGCCCCAGATCTCATCGATTTCTTTGAGTCAATTGAGTCGGAGCAGACTCACATGTTTAGCAATCAACCCACTAATGGGCAACAAATACAGATGCCTCAACCTCAGAATCAATTTGCTCAACAAGCCCAGGTAGACTCTGCGTTTGGTGCTCAAATGCAGCAGCAGTCTGCGCCCCAACAACCTTTTGTGGCACCTCCGCAACAGTTCCCTACACAAACAGGGCCCACGTTTGCAACTGGTTACCAAGCGCAGAACCCCTACAACCAAGTTGCCCAGCAACAACCCCTCCCCCCAATTATTCAAACGAACAACCTGCCGGCCATACAACAAACACCTCAACAGATACAGACAAGCTTTACCGGAGCAGGGTTTGGAGGCTATACTCCATCAGATCAAAATTCTGTAACTGCCCCCTTAATGTCTACGGTCCCGCAACGATTCAACCAACCCATCCAACAACCTAACTATCAGCAGCCCCAGCATCAACCCCAGCAGCAGCAGCAGTCTCTTTCTCCTGCCGTTAGTTTGTCCACTGGTGCGACAGATACCAATCCATTTCGGCAATCAATGATGATGACCGGGTCTGTCTCAACAGCTCCATCTCTCTACGCAACATCACCACCCGTGTCCGCACAGCCTAAATCTACAAATCCGTTTGCGAGACAAGCATCACCCACTAATTTGTCTCCGACATCTCCTCCCTCCGCATATCCTATTTCAACGCAATCTACATCTGCATACCCTCAGGCAATGCCAATATCGGCGCAACCCACAGTGCGCTCAATGCCCACAGGGACTAATCCCTTTGCAAGGAGTGTGTCGAGTGCTGGAACTGGATTGACAGTGCCTGTCAACGCAACAGGTACGAGTGTGACAAACCCCTTCAGACAGAGTATAATGGCCCAGCAGCAGCAGAACGGTGCAGCCCAGGGGACAATGGGTGCGTGGGAGGAACCCAGAAACTCAGCCAGTTTTCGCCAGGAATAACAGAACCGATGGCTCGGATACAAGCCAACAGCAGCAGCAGCAGCAGGGGAGACAGGGTCGTGACAGGATCAAGTCCATGTAGTAGAAGACTGTGCCATTGTTTTCGGCGAAAAGGCATAGTTTTCTCAGTTAGCTGCGTGTGTGACTCATATTTGGCAATTATGGCGGATTTGTTTTGTTTCTTTTACGGTGCGAAATGGTAGCTGACCGGCTGGTTGCCGAAGCATAAGAGTGGCGGTTCCTATTTATTTCTTGTATTTTGAGCTCTCCGTTCTTAGCTCGGCTGGTGGGTACGATGCCTTTTTTCTAGGGGGAAAAAGCCGGGTCTTTTTTGAAAGTACATTTTATCTTTCCTCTCTTCCTTTTATCCCTCACTTAAGCTTATACGAGTAAATGTCTTTAATTCTCATCCCCTTTGGCTTGCTGGTCCCTTCGAAATAACCGATATCATAGGGCTAGAGCCGTTCTTGTTTCTGTTTCGCTTCCTTCCTTCACTTTGCTTCCTTTTCTAACTTTTATTAAGCGTCTGTTGTTTTTAACCTAAGGCTGGAGATTGTAGATAGTTGGGGTATAAATGGATTCGGGTAATTGAAGTGGTGCGGGTGATCGGATGGAATGGGGATGGTCTGGTATTGGAAGGAGGAAATTCGGAGATGGGCCGGGGGGAGTTGATTTTTTTCCCGCCAATATGAAGGAGTTGAGCGCAGCACCACCTGATGCGCTGAGGTCTTTGATTCTCTGTATCAAGGTAAATCTGTTCGAGTAGGATTTTGTGATCGAGAGGAAATGGTTAAACTCCCGGTGCGGGAGGCACGCTCGTGACGCCCTGACCCAAGAGTCAGAGGCAATGCCCTCCGCGAGACTATCGCAAGTCAGGAATACCGTTCCGTAGTGCTCTTTTGTGTACTATGCTGTGCACTTACCAATGTGTGGATAGAGCACTGTGGAATAATTGAGAATGACGCCGGATGTCGAGAATTCCCCCTTTAGCCAAGGGGAGAAAACGCAGCAGAAAGGTTCTCTTCCGCTCTGAGTTGGGACAAGCTAAAAGAAAATATGATTCAACAGACCTTACTAGGGGGGGGACATCCCAACGAGATTCTAAACTATTATAATTTTCACTGTACGAGTATGATACTTGATCACCCCCCGCAGCGCTTCTGGGATTCAGAAGCCCCTCCAAATCTTTCCTTGCTTGTTTACAACCGGACCTACCCTTTTCGCTCCTGATATTCCGGCTTTGCTTGTTCCTTTACGCACGAAGGAGTTTTGCCGTTAGTTATCAGTGATCAATGTTCATAATCTCTCTTCCTTCACTACGACGATGCATCTAGACTACCCCCATAATGCATCCAGCATTCAAGAACATAAACACCATTGCCTTTAACCTCAGACAACTAAAAGCCCAATATCGCAGAACCGTACATAGTATTGGTAAGTATCAACAGGAACCCAACCACTCCAGAGAGACAAGAAATCCTTTTTCACAAGAAATCACTCGTTTAATTAGCCCTATCAATTGTTGTAATATGACTTCCAAATATGCATCGGTTTTGTCATTGACTATGACAGAATATTTTGATATGGGTTCATTATGCGATTGAGCTCATTACGCGGTTGACTACCACAGAGTTTTCTTGGAAACTCTATCGTGGTACTATAATAGTTTGATTATCTCGCTCGTGTTTCCTTTCTCTTTACAGCTCGGCTACCTTGTATTTTTGTTCTTGTTTTTCTTTTTCTCTCACACAAGGTATATGTTATAGGTAGTTGCAGCATGCTCTCCCGTAGCATAAGTAGGGCCCGATAGCCCACCGGTAGAGTATCAATAAAGTAAGAAGTACAACTTCAATTAAGAATTACAACAGGTTATGAACCCGGGAAGCGAGCTTCCTGCTCACTAATGCGAATATGAGAGTGGATGCGGAGGTTGACATTCCACGAGATTGGGTATATGGACACCATTCATGTCTCTCTTAGCTAGGTAGAGAACTTAAATCAACGATTTTCCGCTGCAAAGAAAAACCTCCAATTCCGAACTTCAATCGCCTTGTTATGCCGTTTTCCCTTCGCGGTCTTAAGTTTCTTATGCTCACCGGTGATTCCCCTCCACTCGCTGGGAAACATCGAACGCTTTGGCACTGATCGAGTCAAACCATGAGTTTGCTAGCGGAGTAACATGGGTTAAGCTCACATACATGCATAAGTTAGTACCTTTGTCCGCCTGTTGGGATATAATGTGCAAATCGACAGACACAATCCAATAGTTTTTATCGCAGGCAGCTACGGGGGGACCATCGAGCCGGCATACGCGCCCCTGCGGCAGTATTGTACGTCCAAGAGGTAGGCCAACTTCACACCTCCGCCTATCCCGTAGCACATCTGGAAAGTGCCACCCACAAGCCTTCTGTGATGGCTCTAAATTTACATACACCGTCAAGAACGTAATCCCATGCAACGCTCCATTCCCAAGATACACCACACCCTTATCTAAGATGACAATACCGGTAGAAGGCATTGCACAACAAGCACCCGAGAGATTCCCAGTCTAGCACCGGCCCTCGCGGGGGGCTGGAGAAATTGCGACCCCCCCCTGGAATCTTAACAATATCTCATGAGATCTTGCCTATCGGATAGGATTATTTCGGCCATTCTTGCTTTTTACAGCCAGTGAGTGCGATACTAGTACTTGTACCTCCATACTCCATACTGGTATGTGGCAGGTAGTTTCCAAAATGAATACTGTAGGAACCCTGTCGCACTGCCTTAACAGAGATTTGAGACATTGTTTAGATACTATTGGTATCTTGTGGAATATATGAGGCAGTGTGATTTGATATCACCCATAAGAATATGGTGCTTTTGTTGGAGCTAATCGCAAGCATTATGCATGACATGGAGGTGAAGGGAAGGGGACACATGAATGCTCGCTGCTCAGGAGCCCACAGCAGTTCACCTAGTATTACACCACCAATACTTGATAGCGAGCCAAGCGGTCCCCTGCCTCTCAAAAAAAAACTACTGCGATAAACCACAATTACGGGCTCTCCCTCGGGCTCGGGCGGGGGTCTGGAAGGAAGGGGGGAATGGACCACACGAGATGGTGCGGTATCCGCACCGCCCGGCAGAAAAAAATGAAGGAAAAAAAAATCCATAGCACATCAGACCCCCCTTCAAACTAGCCAACACGCGCACCCAGATTCACCTCTTTTGAAGAGTGTCACCCTGATCCTTCTCTACCAAACCGACTACCATCTGCACGAATTCCTCAATCTCTTCATTACCCTCCTCCCGGAGCATCCGGAGCTTTTCAATAGCAGCTTTAGTTTCCTGCTCTTCAGTCCATTCTCGCTCGCGGGTTTCGTGTCCACCTCTACCTCCACCTCTGCCCCTGCCACCACCGCGACCACGGTAGCTTGAGTTAGGGTTGTGTATGGGCTTCTTGGTTGCGGCGTGGATTGAGAGGAGGTGCTTTCGGAGCGTGGGAGTTAGGGGTGTTGTTAAGAGTGGGGAAAAGGGGCTTTTGTCTTCGGGCCTTATTTCGGGAATGATAGTGGTAGCGGCGGGGGGTTCTGGCGGCGGTGGCGGCAAGGGATTTGCTTCATGTTCAGCTTTGTGCGGCTTGTAGCATGCGAGAGAGCAGCTATACATGTTAGTATGTGGCCAGGTGCGGAGAAGAAGGGAGGGATTGGGTAGGGGAACATACTATGGAACTTTACAAGAAGGGCATTTATATTTCGATTCGGCCTCTCGACAGATTCCGCATACCGCCATGTTGCGTGGTTGAAGAGTTCATGACATTGTAGTGTTTGTTGGTGGTCGAAGTTGCTTGGGCTGCTTGTTGCCACCGCTTACAAATTTCGTCATATCATAACTTATCAAACCCTTCAAGCAAGAACTTTGGGAGACTTGCCTTCACAAACCTCTCCCACTTCTTCGCCCCAGAAAAACCAGGTTCACCACAACCACCGCTTACCACCTCTGAAACAAATAAATAGATAGACAAACGGCCATGTCTTCGCGAATGCTTCTCACAAGACTATTCCTCCGACCCCGACCTCACTTTGTCCTCTTGCCCGTGCGCCAATTTCACGCTCTCTACCGCCCCACCGTCCCACGCACATCCCATATCCTCCGAAACCCCAAGCGCACACTCTTCATCCAAACCGAGTCGACGCCCAACCCATCCGCGCTAAAATTCATTCCTGGCCTCCCGGTCCTACCGGAGGGTTGCCAGTCACAGGAGTACATTGACGGCCGCGAGACCCACAACTCCCCGCTTGCTCGGAAGCTGTTTGCCGTCGATGGAGTTCGTAGTGTGTTCTATGGCCCGGACTTTATCACCATTACCAAGGATGAGGAGACCCAGTGGGCTTTTCTGAAGGCGGAGGTTTATAGCCTTATCACTGAGGCGTTGAATAGCGGGGAGCCGGTTATACTTGAGGGCACTATGGAGAGCAGCGATACTCAGAGGGAGGAGGGAGATTCGGAGGTGGTTGGGATGATCAAGGAGTTGTTGGAGACGAGGATTCGGCCGGCTATTCAAGAAGGTGGGTGTTCTTTTGCATCTCCTTTGGGCATGAGTGGACTGGTGCTAATTTATATATGAGCAGATGGTGGAGACATCGAATACCGCGGCTTCGAGAACGGCGTTGTTAAGTTGAAACTCAGAGGCGCCTGCAGAACATGCGACTCTTCGACGGTAACACTGAAGAACGGAATTGAATCTATGCTTATGCACTATGTACCCCCCCCCGCGCACGCTCACCCTCCTATTTCTACCCTCCCTCCCTTGCTGACCCACCAAACAATAGATCGAGGAAGTCCAATCGGTCCAGCAAATAATGGACCCAGAAGAGGAAGTAGCCGTCCGTGAATTCGAAAAGTTTGAAGAAAAGCTCAAGAAGGTCAAGGGACCAGAGATAATCGCCAACACCGAGAAGCGAGGACTAGATAACGCGGAGGCGCGAAGGGCGGGGTTCTAAATTACTTTTTTTTCCCCTTCCCCTTCCCCTTTCTTTCTTTTTCTCGCGAATGCAATTGTATGGGTTTCTGAGGATTAGTCGGGGTTTTTCTTTGTATAGGTTCCTGGGAATAGACATTGTGGGCGTCAGTGGTGATCATGGTATATCACTCTTGGTAGATGCTGTCGTGAGCCGAGAGTGTTGTTTGCTGTGAAAGCATGTTCGACCTATTCCTATATCTCTTAGAAATTCCGAGATTGTCTGGAATTGTGTAGATTCATGTAGAGTTCTCTCATAACTGCCAGAAGGACTATGGCTGGCGCCTTTGCGCTAAGAAAGGGGGGTGAGTTACGCCCTGTTTGGTACGCCAGAATTAGACTTAAAATTCCGGATTATGCCATAAGTCCGGACTTTAAGTCCAGTTGTGTTTGGTAACATATACCAGGATTAGACTAGGAGTTTGGATCAGGATTTTCTCAGAACAACTAAGTCACAGAAATCCAACCCTAAGGACCAACAGTCCTATTTTTTTGTTTATGATGTTATTACTCCTGCTCAGCCACTGGCTCCCCATTGCTCTTATCTCGAGAGATTTGCACCTGATACACAAACCACTACCAATTGATCAAAATCTGAACCATAATCCTGTCGTGTTTGGTATGGTCGGTTTCCAAGGTCCGTGCTTTCAAGTTTCCGGACTTTGGTTTTCAAGTCCGGATGTTAAGTCTAAATCCCAGCCAAATCCTGGCGTACCAAACAGGGCCTTAAGCTTTTGGCACGAGCTTGGCTTGCTCGAGATTTTGTTTTAAAATTATTTCCTCAAGTCTGGCTTGAGCTCCCCCCGAGCCCTAGCGGATATATGGTGCAAACATGAGTGCTAGCCCCACCCAGAGGCGTATCATAGGTATCATGGCGAGTACTGCCGGGGGTTACGGAAGCTAACGTGCTGTGGTAGGCCACTACTGAAGCGTGAGGGAAGGAAGGGGGGGGGGTTTTGGGATATTGGGTTTGCAATTTTATTTCGCCATAAAGGATGAGGGGGCGCACGATATCTGAACATAGCGTTGAAAAAAAATAAAGATAAAAAATAGGGAGATACACTGACTGGGCGAAAAGCCTTGTTGAAACGGAACCGTACTCTATCATATCAGAGGTCGAGGTTTTGTAGGCGGAGAGGGCCGTATTGCACAATTTATGATATGTGTGAAGCATGGACCCGCCAAGGAAGGATTCCAAGAGAAAACCCGATTCACTAAAGACTTTTTGCCTAATGGCTGTACAACAAGTGGCCGGAAAACCACTGCCGGTGGTCCAATAGGAGCGGGGGTAATAGAAGGAAAAAGAAAACCTACTCTTTGGCAAAGCGGGTCGGCACCGAAATTCTTTACCCGTTGCGAGTGATTATACATGACACTCGTAAAGCATTGAGCCTTGGGTGTCGTCTTTTGGCCTGTTCGGCCCTGTTGGTCGTGCAAGACAAGCCAATTGTCCGTCTAGGCTTGTCCCAAACACTAGAAACAAATCTTCCGTCATTTCTACCTCTCTCCACACACCGCTCTCAATTTGTCTTAACTATAGGTTTATCACCGGCCACCCACTTCGAACTCTCGACCTCCGACGTTGCCTGTTGTAGTGTCACTTCCAGGTAACCTACGGACTTATAGGAAACTCATGGGTTCCAGATATCTTAACCACTACGCTGGTGGGTGTCGACCAAATGATATCGAAAAATTATGATGTTGAAATGGGAGCAAATGCTTATCTTGCTGACTGGTGTAATTGGGCTTTTTGTCGCCTGGAGTTAAGGCTAGCGGTATTGTGTTGTTGAACATTGAATGCATTGTAAATGTGGGTATGGTACGCCCTCAGGGGAGGGGGAAATATAGAGACTGCTCACTGACAGCTAACCACAGTCCTTTCATGTGCGGCGGGGTAATCGCAACCAGAATATCGGTGATGAAAAAGGTTAGTTTTTGCTAAGAGTAAGACCGGATTCGGGAAGGCACCAATCCATTGATAACTGCATGACATACCGGTAGGAGTGCTGGAGTATTCCTGACTTCTGGTAATTCCGTTCGGGGCATTGTGCCCGACTCTAAAGCTGGGTGTCATGGGTTGATGGCAATGGCTCTGGGGAGGTCACTTCAAATTTGCCAAATCCATGGATATTCCCAAGTGGAAGCGTAGCTAACTCAAGGTATATATTATTGCCTGCGGTGTGAAGTGACTATTCTAGAACTCTTGTCTTTTACTAGCACCACAAATCAATACACTGTGCTGTACTTTCAATCAATAACCATCGCTCGTGAGACCCAGCCAATAGCAATCGGCCCTAATCCAAATTCGAATAGATTATTGGAAATAACGAGCTCATCGGCGTACTGCATAATTGGTTGATAAGTCTACCAGGTAGAGAAAGGAATCCGAACAACATCTCTAACGCATACATAATAAGCGACATACTCCAGGTAAACATGAAAAAAGTAGTTTCTGGAAAGAATATACGTCCCAGAACATCCGCGCTCATATCACAAATGAAAAAATCGCCAATCGCCACGGGGAGGAAATGGGTGGGACAGGGGGAAAAAAAGAAAGAAAAACTACCATACAAAAACCCCATTAGTGGCCTCAAAGGCCAACATATTTACTACAAAGCGTATGATAATAAGCCTTCCGGAGCAAATACCGCTTTCTCCCAAAGTAGTAAGAGACCATAATACTCATTGCAAGGCTTCATTCAAGAGAAGCAAGCACGTCCCCACCCAACTCTCTCTTTAAACACCACCACCACCACCACCACCAGCCCCTATTAGTTTGTAGAACGCGCCTAGTACTCCACAGACAACGGCTTCCTGGAAAGCGGGCTTCCGATCTTGGGCAAGAATTGCATACTCTTTCTCCGCGCGATGAGCAAGTTCTTTGCCAAGAACGGATTCTTTGGTTCAGTCTGCGCGGGAACACGCGATAAGAGCGAGAATGCGTCCTTCTTCGGAGCTTGTGGAGTCTTCGGCTCGGAGAGCGCTGCGAGGGCTTTCGGCTCCATGGACTTACGGCGCTGTGATAAATTAGCGTTTATGGTAACAATATCTAGCGAAAATGGTAGGACAAACCCTGTGTCCACCTCGCGGAATTATATCTAAGTCGACGGCAAATTGACTTTCGTCCATCCACTCCTGTTCGCTCTGGCATTGTATAACCCAGCCGACGCCGACACATATGACAACACCTTTGCTGTCCTTCACCTTCTGAAGAGTGCGAGGGCTGCCTTCTTTAAAGACTACATGTGTGATTCCGATCTTGTCCTTGTTCCCACCGTCTGGATTCCAATTCCATGCCTTTAGAACTCGCGCCCCAAGACCACGGAGAGCATGTACGTACGGTCCTGATGCATCGGCACCGTCGGCAGTGTATACATCCACGAATACGACTGCGCCAGCGAGAACGCCCATCTGGCTCACCATGCCGCTGTTACGGCGGGCGAAGTGGTTTGATGTTGCTGGTAGCGAGTTGCGGACCGTGGGAGATGGATCCCGCTGGATGTTTGGGGAGTAGGGAGCAGGGTGGAAGTTTTCTTGGTCTTCGATTTCCATATCTGAGCCCTCGGCTTCACTGTCTTCTGGGGGAAGGTTGACTGGGATCGTGGTCTTGCGAACATGACTTTCGACGATTCCGAGGAATTCTTCTTGCGTCAAGAGGAGTTCAGGATCGATAGGAATGCCAAAGATGTTCCAGTCAAGATCATGGCCTACTTCGCTGCTCTGTGATGGTTGAGCATCAGGGAATAAGGTCCTCCTCTCGGGCTCGGGCCGCATCGTCAAATCTACCGGGGGGATGCCCTTCGAGATAGGAGAGCAGGAAGATCCGTCAAGGGGGAAAGGTGTTCCAGTATTACCACCGAGAAGCTCATCTTTATCATCCTCAAGATTGAAGAACCCGTAACTACCATCCTGACTCAAGCCTCTGCGCTTCCTATTACATTGTGGCGCTCGCGAAGGGGTGAGCGACAGCTCCTTTTTAAGGATAGTCTCCGTGTTATCCTCCGAATTTTCCATTGTAATATCCCCCTCAAAATCGATTTCTGGTTCTGGCACTCTCTGTAGCTTGGTGTGAGAGGTTTTGTGAAGAGGGGTAGGAGATATATTGCTCGACTCAAACAAGTTCTCAAAATCAAATCCTCGTGGAGGTGTAGGGGGAGTTGTAGAAGTCTTCGTCGTTGTCATTGAAAACACTGCCCTCCTCTCCGACTCAATTTCCTCAAACATCTTGTCTAAGGACTTGGCTTCTAAGGGCCTAGGCTCCTTCTTTGCCGGCGACATGATCTCGTCAAAAAGGGTAGAGGAATCCTCACACTGGAACGTCATTGCCTGTTCAGGATCTTTGGGGTCAAGCAATTTGATTCTGACGGCGCGCGGGGCCTTGCGACTCAATAGGTTCGTCTCGATGTCCATTCCCAGTTCATCCTGATCGCCATCTACTTTCACGTAGTTTGAAACTTTGACTCTTTTCGGGAGGTTTTGTGCCCCGAGCTTTGACGGCGGCTGGTGGTCAATCGCACTAAGGGTTGTGAGAGGCTCAAGTTTGAAGCTACCTTTGAT
Source organism: Tuber melanosporum (assembly GCF_000151645.1). Taxonomy (NCBI): domain Eukaryota; kingdom Fungi; phylum Ascomycota; class Pezizomycetes; order Pezizales; family Tuberaceae; genus Tuber; species Tuber melanosporum. Next base: position 389,482 of record NW_003299093.1, on the reverse strand, counting down.
CGGACTAGCTCTGAAACCAGGAATCGATCGAGGAACAGGGCGTCTAGCCGGTGATGCCAAGGCCGAGCTAGGCAATCCCGATGGCTCCAATGCCTTCGTTGAGAGGTGGGCCTTTGTAGGTCGGGATGGCGATGCAGGTGGTCTCCTTGCCGGGGAAGAGATCAAAGCAGAGATATCAAGGGGCTTATTCTCGTTTGAATCTATGCCAACGGGTTTGGTTGCGGTCCCACCAACTCGTTTGGGCTTAGCTGTTAGCTTTGGATAATGCGGACTTGACAGCTCATCTTCCGATCCGTCGTCCGGAAGTTTTAGACCCAAGAGAGGGGCTCGTCGAGCCTTGGATGGAGATAGGGCGGGTATCGGATCAAGGATAACTGTGGAGGGGGTAACGGTTGGCAACCGGAGTTTGGTGGCCGGTACTCGAATAGGCTTAACTGATAGTGCGCCCATTGATGAAGACATGAGTTCGTCGGTATCGAGATGGCTGTCTTTCTGCACGGGAATGAGATTCTCTTTGTTCTCGAGAAATTTCTGAGGGCTAGCTACAAACGCCACCTTTTTCGACACTTTGGCCGTAGCTGAAGTGGATTTCTTCGTAGTGATAGAAGCGGTTTTCTCAGACTTGCGTTTCGGAGCGGCTTTCACTCCACGAGCTGGTTGGGGAGCTGGATCCTGCGTCTTAACAGTCCTCTTGGAGGCCCTTGTAGCCCTAATCGGTGGCTCGAATTCATTTGAGCTGGCAGCCTCCGTGAGAGCCTTCCGCTTCTCAGACGTTCTCTGAGCCTTTCTTGGTTTGCTCTCGGTGGGATTGGCTTCTGCTTTTGCTCTTGCACGAGTAAGGTATTTTCGAGGTTGAGGCTCAGCCATGGTGATCTAAAAAGAAGAGAAACAGGGGAATATATCAAGGTGCGGTTATATCACGAAGTAAGGGATTGCTCGCAACAATGATGAGTGGTATGGAGGGGTTGTTAGATTAGGGGAGAAGAGAAGACGCGGGCGAGGTCTGCGGTTGTTATTCCAAACAAGACCCGTTACCATAGCAACTGATAAAGGTTTGTTTGTCTGACCTCACACAAGAGATCACATGATACTTTTTTCTCGACTCGAGCACTGAATTAAGCCTTAGAAAGCTCTCAGAAGTATGATACCTAATTTACCTTACTTACTCCTCACTTCCCAAGAAAATTGATGACTCGAAGACAACTACAGTAGTAGTCCCAATACCTTACTACCCTCATCATATAGATTGCCGCTGGCAGTGGATGAAAAGCTGATATATCATGGCAAGAGCAAACGCACAATGATGCGCGGTCGTAAGATTAATAAACTTAATCCTTATTTATCTTTTCGTACTTGTAGGTTTTCATGCACTTGAATTAACAGTGTTACTCAACCCCCGGTAAAACAACCTAAAAACCCACTAATATCGTGACAGATCCTCTCCAAGCCGAGCTCAGATTCTACTTTAACCTTTTGATTACCTTTAGCAGATCGCAGAATTCGATGTGAACCTTTTCAACCTTCCTCTCTAGAGACCTGCTGTAGCTTCGCTTGCCTCCTGCTCGGTGAAGAACACTCCTGGGTTCTACGTCTACCTCAAGTCCTCTCTGGTAATCGGAAGTTTATTTTTGCCCATGTTTTCGCCAACTCCCTTGCCGCTTACACAATATAACGGCACTATGGGTCAGCGGTACGCCAAAGTTCCAGACAATATTCTTTGGTATGGGTTGGCCTCAAGATCACATGTACTCCACAGCGTATAGTACCATACCCGCTCAGGCACTGGGGGCCTCACCTCACACGCTGAGGCTGGCTCAAAAATGCCTCTGAAAGAAACTCGATTTCAGCGAGACCCCAATACCCCAGATGTTCAGTCAACTATGTGGACTAGGGAGGGACAGCTGCAGGCACTGGATATAGTCTCGCTAGACAATTGCTTCCGGAGGACTCATTTAGGGGCATAATATGATAGATCATTACACTAGGGCAATTGATCTTTGTCCTTTGTCCATTGTGTTAGGGGGACGGCGGCACCCCCGACAGCGCCTCTTGCGGTAAGGGGGAGTTGGTAGTTTTATTCACTCTCACTTGTGTTCGAACATACTGTACCTGTACGCTCGAATAGCTGGTTGTTGCAACCTGCGATTGGTGGCATGGAGCACTAGTCATTCTACCAGTATAGACCCGCCATCAACTCCCCAGCAATTTCATGTCGATTACTTTGTTCCTAGAATTTAGGGAATAGGATTTGGAGAAGAGGAAGTCTGTTACCGATGCGGTCGAAAATTTAGGCCGTTCACCGGTACTTGGTCGATAGTTTGAACAGACGAGTGGCTAATATGGGTAGGGGCCCCACATCTAATCGTTTTCGTAGTCTCCGGAAATAGGTCTTGACGGCCGAGACCGCGCCTTGGATTTTCGGGTATCATACTGGACACAACACGGGGCTAGTGGGGAAGCACTGCGAGTGAGATCAGTATGGGCCAAGCAGAACTGAAAATGAGGGAATGATGAGTTAGACTATCCATAAAGATGCTAGTTGAAGGCATACCGGGGGATATATATATATCTCCAAAACACTAACACCTCCGGAAACCAAAAGGGGTTCTACAAACAGTCTCGAATGAACGGAATGCGTGGAAAGTATTCCGGCAATGACAGAAATTCGGTAGAATCCCCGAGAAAGCAAACGAACAATCCACTATCATCCCGGACAACCCATCAGTCCTCCGAAAAAATCCACAATCACTCCGAACAGGACATTGGTATGGTAAGAACCGACCTCTAAACCCAATACCCTGCGCCGGATAGTCAACTAGGAAAAAACAACAAACTAAACCAATCATCCAATACCGGATACGCAGGGGTGACAGGTGTAAGCACTCAATTTAGATTTTGAAATACATATATGGCCCCCAGAATTGCGGGTAAGAATATCATGGATCCAGCTTGGGTCTCCTCCGCGGTTCGTAATGGTACTGAAGATGTGGAAGAAAATCGCTTGATAATAAAATAATAGTTATTGGTGTGCGAGCAATTTACCAATACTTTAGGAATATATAAAGTGATAGGAAATTGCCCAGCATTTGCACTACTCTCAATATCAAGAGATTCACAGGCACCTTCAGATATCTGTTAATCATCCACAAGATATTTACTAACCACATGGCATATACCGAAAACCTACTTGCGCCGTCAGGCACCGATGACGCCTCCAGGCCTTGGCAAAGCCGGGCCTGCAAAGCTTAGGTCAGTCTCACTTTGACCTAGTATGGCCGGATTGTGTATCCGCAGGCTATCCACAGGCCGGGCTTGTTAGAGGTTGTGGATAGATGATGGAAGGTTGCGGTTGATTCTGGAAGTTGCGGGGTCGGTGGATCGTTTAGGAACGTGATGGGCTGTTCCAGAGCCTTTGTGATCTCTGGGGGGGAATTCTCCAGACATATCTTTCCTCTGTCATCACGGGGGTGCGCAGAGGAACGGGGGCGTGCGTGGAGATACAGAGGTAGGTGTGGTGATCCATGAAAGGATGCCCCGGTTTTGTTTATTTATACACCTATATTTACAGTCAGTTTGGTTTAGATGAGGATGACAAAGTGTGGTGGAAGGAGAGAACTGAGTTGTTGACCACACCTCCCCTACCCTCCCTATATAGAGCCCATATTCCGAGCGAATCCTATAGTTCTATCTCTTCCCTATCTATCTCCCACATTGAGAGGTCTGGCTATCTGCCAACACTGGCGTAGAGTTGTCTGCTCTTTTGCGCCCACAATGGAGACATTAGACTATGAACCATAACACTAAAGAGAAAATATGACCATTGGTTTACATAGTAAGTTGAGGTGGTTGATCTTAGCTGTCCCACCGTACTTACACCAGTAATTTCCTCTCACGAGATTGTTGAGAGCGCCGAAGGCCAAAGGCATGGCTTTGATTGGTAGTAGAGTGTAAGAGCAGTAGAGAAGACAAGTCAGTGCTTTCTAAGAAAAGAGAAATGTGAAAATAAAATATATTTTTCTCTTTTTGTTTAGAAACTAAAGTTTCTTACCGTGCTCATAACCATCTCGGAATTGAAGGTTTTTCTTGCAGCGGAAGATTGTTGATTGAGTTCGCTACCTAGCTGAGAGACATGAATTGTGTATATATACCCCATCTTGATGACTCAAGCAATTACGTGGAATACCAACTTCCACATCCCTCCCTCCCAGTATCGTGCGTTGGGTCGGGGGATTATTTCTCAACATTTGGGATTAGGGGGTGGCACGAGTGATTTCCTGTGATAATGCATTACTACATAACCCAGACAGGTGTCTCCGTCTTCTGCCCAATGCCTCATAGTGTCATGCATCCATTTGAACGAGCTGCCAAAAGGTTGTAATTGGAAAGGAACCGCCCCCAATTGCTTCCCCCCCCCCCCCGCGATCAAGTAGAGCGAAAAACCTTAACTTAATTAAGTTCTTGAAGATTCTTGTGTCTTGATACAACGATTATAGTACTATATATCACACCTTTTATTAGTTGTTATCCGTACTCGACCTCTTCAAGCAGGTTGATAGAGTGTGATAAGTGGTTTTGCAATTGTAACTTAAATGACAACCCGCACAGGCAATTTCTACTATTTTAGTACTGGATTGTCTATAGAATGCAGAATCAGCAGTTGTCTGTTGTTGTACAGAAATAGTGGGGTAAAAGAGAAAAAAACAAAATACTTGCTAATTATTATCTCATTCTTATTACTTTTTCCTTCGCTTTTGTTTATTCCCATCCATGCTTGTGTCACCCCTCCCATCCCACCGATCCTAAACCTCACCATTGGGTGTACTATATTGTCAAGAGCCGGATCCTGCCGCCCCGCAGGATTGCTAATCAAGGTTTGGTTTTCTGTCTCCCGGTTCCCGTGGGGCATGACTTCCTGGATTTTGTGTGTTACATGGTGAATCATTCGGAAATAATTGCCAATGAGAGGGATTGAACTATGTCTTTCGTAGGGGTAACTGGTCCTTGATGCCTCAACCACTGGGTCAGCGGGCATGCGCAACACTACAGTACTCGAGTACAATAGGGACCAATTTATCCAGCTGGAAAGTGGATTCTTTTGTTTCGAGGGAAAATATAGTATGCCTTCCAGCCCAGGTGGTATGGTTTGCAGGGGGTCCTTGCATTTCCCCGGTTACCTTTGGGGAAATTTTCCCTCTAGTTGGATTAGAGCAGGGAATAGTGCCCTGCAAGGCAACCGCTAGCACATAATAGAGATGCAGCCTTCCGTAATGTTACTCGAGTATCTCAGAGCAACAGCTATGATAGCAGTCAAGAGATGGGGTAAGGAATATGGGAATAAAGATCCCACAATGCACTACTTGGCTTCGATAATATCGCTATGCTAAAGACAAAATTCAGTTTGTAACCAACCTGCAGCCAAGAAATTGCACAGAATTACACATATCATGACACTCCTTTGTCCATTCACACCACAGAGCCATAGCCCGTCGCCCTGTTTGAGACAGAATTGCGAAAGGGCCACGGATAGTCGGTACAAATAGAGAGTAGTAGGCTATTAGGTATCCCTATATTTATCAATGTATAAAAAAAGATTGCTGCAAGTAATCTTTATGACCTGTGTTCATCTGGTTCAGGGCACAGTCTCCTGCTCTTTAGTCTGGCGGGTGCTGCCAGTAGCTTAGTCTGGTTTTCTCCTTTCAAATTTTCTTGGAAAAGTATTGGTTTACCGGAGTAAGGGTCGGTGAATTGCTATCATACCTATATAATTGATTAGAGAGAGCTATCGAAAGCCAAATAGGTCGGTTTAAGACGCACATATCATAGATAGATTAGTATAAGGGTAGTCCCCTTAGACCTGAATTACGCATGGCCATTCTTTGCCCTATAATAGGGGAGAGCCAAAGTGGGTATGATAATTTATGAACCAGCAGTCGTTCAGTAATATTCCTACCTCTAGAACACTTGTTTTGCATACTGATGCTCACGCCCCTAGGGGCATTTGCCTGAAAATTTATAATAAAAATCAACAAATGAAATATTGGATTACCAACAATAGCTTTAGTTTAGAGTCATATCAAAATACATTTCCCACTATATAGCGACACCAGCACTTCAAGTCGGCTATTTTCCCCGGATACGTACACTGTAATCACAGAAAGTCCAATGAAAAAATGAAATCATCCTCACTCCGTCCCCCGCTAGTAAAGAGGTCCCACCATCCAGTCGAAACCCCAAATCAGAGAGATGCTGAACCGCAACCTCGCAACCACAAAACACCTATTCCCTCGGTTGACCAAATAGGCCTTATAAGGATTCCCTCTCCGGAAATCCCTACTAACTTTGGTTTAACCGCTCAACCACCTCTCGTGCCATGTTCATCCATCCATTCGATCCACTCCGCTCAAAGAGAATATCTAACAGCCGATATTTCTCTAGTGGCAGTTACGCTTTCCGTAAATTCCTGCACTCACTCTCAATCACTCCAACCAGCCGCCGGAACCTCCTCGATTCCACAAATCCACCCCCGCACCGCTTAGCCACTGTAGAACTTCAGGTCGAAAGAAAGAAAAGTTCCACTAGCGGTAAGGGCCGAGCTGGTATCAGCCAATCAACACTCTATCAAACTCTGGGACTATTTTGCCTTTGCGTAGTTCCCCAATATGTTTAAATGGGATTGTGAGATGTTTTTACCATAAGTGTTCACCGCCCCCTACCTTGAACCCCACATTTGAATATCTGCCTGTGGGGGTTTATTGAGTCCTAGTAGTGACTAGACGTTCAGCTCTCTTTCTATCATAGTAGTAGGCCAGGGCCCGGCTTGAGCCATTGCTTCGTGAGAAACTGGGGGTCTCGGTGGTTGGGATAGAAAGCGAAAGCGGGTCAGCTTTGGAAGAACGATATAATCTTTGGGTCGAGGAGTGAGGAGTTGTGCTTCTACGGATAGCAGGTATCAAAGATTGCGAGGAGAGAGGTAGGTGCTCTTAGGCACTCGGTGGAACTATTCAATCTTATTTTTCGGAGTCATGATACAATCTAACCCATGTGGATCCCCTACAGCCCTGAACGCACACCAGCCATTCACAAAGCAGCGTGGGCGTCAACTTGTGCGAATCCGAATCGAACACCCTCACGGGTTCTCGCGTTGCCTATCTAGTGAGTTCTTGACATCGTGCCCTTAGTTACCCCCGTCGAAGCTCGTTCCTTTCAAGTCTAAGATGCCCTTCGGCGGAATCTAGCACTACCCGGTGCTGAAGAACCCACTACACCATTTATGCCCCAAGTCTCACCCGACATCACAAGCCACCCACAAACTGTTAAGACAAATCTTTATTTCCGGGATGGACTATCAGGGGGGGGGGGGGTTCCCGCCTCCTCCTTTCAACGAACCCCCATTCTCGGCCGGTTTCCTCACGAGGACTCAATAACCGAGTGATTTCACATGAACATGTGAAATACGACCCCGGCGAGAAATACGGAAACGATCGGGAAGAAAGCCTCATTCCCAGGTAGGAGGTAGGAGGTAAATGAGCGGTTCGGGTATTCCCAGATCGAATTCCTAATGGGTCCGCAAAATTGTCCGAAGTAGTGCACTTTTGTCACAGAACTGGGACACCTGACTATCTAGAATACGGTACGGACCACTTGACCGTCATAGTACCTACCGTACTCGCCTTCCGGTCTAACTATTGATAATCTAGAGCGAGAGCGATAACTTCATTTTGATCTATGCCGAAGGCTTCGCGGCACTTTTATACTCCTACTATCCATCTATCAATCCCTTACTCTGGGGGGTTGCTTTTTCCTTTCTTTTTTTCACCCCTTACCACCGTTTCTATTATATCAACCTCTAGATAATCGGATCCAGGATCCGCTCTCCTCCTAGCCGCGCTCACCTAAGTTCCTTATTCCTACACTTCTCTACATGTTGCAAGCGAACCGCGAACGCTCGCGTCAATGTGCGAAAAATAAATAAATAAAAGAAACACCAAAGTAACTTCTGCACTTTATGGAAAAAAAAAACGCCTCTGCCGAGAAAGTGTTATTCGAGAATTACGATGTAGTCCAGACTGGATACCGACCGCACTGATTGTCATATCCCCTCTCCTTCCTCCTTTCTTTTCGAAATTCGCCCTTGGTCTACCGGTCCGGTAACGCGGTCTACGCCCCCCCCCCACTCCCTCCTGCTACTACCTATCCCACGCTTGAGTAACATCGAGCATAACGCAGAGCGCAGCAAAGCCATGGCCGGGTGATGTCAATAAATGAACAAATGAGTATAAATAATACAAGTTACTGTAATTGAAATAGCGATTGGGACTTTAGCAATGTTCTGAAAGTTCTCCCCGATAAAGTGTTGAGTGGTGCTTGGGATCTCCGGTGGAAAAAAAAAAAGGGCGTGACTCCGTGATGCTCATTCATTCATCCGATCGTTCACCCAGCGTATCCCACTCTTCACCTCCCTCTGGGGGATATCCCGCGCGCAAGCTTGGTTGGTTGAAATGGGCGATGGAGGGATGGATGATGGGTAAGTGAGGACTTTGCCATTTGTCACTTCTATTGGATACTACCGGATCTATGATACCGATAATGGATAGCACGTCACGAGGTAAGTGTGATTCCAAATTCTGGGGAGTGCACTTCGTAGGTTACTTCTCGAGGTTAGTAGTTATCGGTACTCGTAGCGGAGGCCTCCTGCTCAGTTGACATGGGTGATAAGTGGTGATCACTTCAGAAGAAGCTGCAATTATGGCGCAAGGAGCTGACATATACACCGGACCTTTCTCCAGAGCTCTTTCAGTAAAATCCTTGATTAGAAATCTACTGTCTGTCGGCGAAAAACCAAAGGTGACTGCAATCCCCAATATTATACTAAGGTTAATTAGCCAGCTGCTAATAGCTCACGTGAGTGCTATTCGCAAATCGCGCTGGGTGGCCTAGAAAACCCCGAAGGCGCCTTTGGTACAAGTAGCCAGCCGGAGCCTCCAGTTCCCCGACTCTGTAGGACACGGAAAATTGACCCGGCAGAGATCCCTGCCATACAGTACCACTCGCCCCAGGTTACTAGTACTCGTATGGTAATCGAAAACAAGGGGGGGGGGTATTTGTACTCCGCATTGGGTCTCAGAAACGCACAGATATCCTATATATTTCTTCAGTCCTTATCTTCGGGTGCTACAGTACTCGTACTTGGCTTAGGGACAAGCGTCATACGTAAGAGCTTTCTCCCGTCAGTCGCACAAAGTAGATGGGTAGGTATCACAACCGGCGTGACCCCTGGGGTGTGAGCGAGTTGAGTTTTTCTCTAAATCGTTGAAACTGGACCTCAAATGCCGCTTCCAACTTCCTACCCACCACACACACTCTCTCTAATCCACCTCCTAAAAGCTTAAGGCGTGGTCAGTGCTCGCGGGGGCCAATACGAGCTGCGCCTTAGTGTACCGGATGCGCGCCGCGCGCAAACTGGAGGGACTGGAGATATCAAAAGGGGGCATTTGCACCCATCACAATATTATTGTGCTGTGCGCCCCCATCGCCTACTCTCGCAGTCAGTAATGCAAATAAGAGGATAAAAGAGAAAAAAAATCCAGGAGGATAAATGCCTTTAGCTTGAACTCCCCGACCAGCGGCACAAATAGGCTATTAGTTGCAAGATTTGAGATCTCCCTAACTGTGTGTGGTACAAAAACGGTTCTTTAAAAAACGACACCTCCCACTTTGGGCGCTAAAATTCTTGCTCGTACCATAGACATCTGGGGCCTCGGGCCGGAAGATCCGAGCGAGATCAACAGGTAACTGAAAACGAGCCTTTTGTATCCTCGCTCCTTACTTGTATGGAAGTCCGGGGTAGAGTCCCTGAAAAGATCTCTTGGACCGAGACAACCCCCCCCCCGGCCCCCCTTACCTCCGTCACCGACCCAAGGACTCACCAAGGAAGAGGCTCTTGAACCTGCTGGGCTTCTGTGCGCCGACACAAGCTGTTGCATTGATGGTAGCGTCATCAGAGGGATGCGCTACTATATTTTTTGCACCTATATCCCCGATGGTCCTCAATATATTCGGAAAGGGGAGTCGGGGAGGGGGCATGGATCAAGCGCAAGCCTAATCCTGAGCGCTTCGTACGTTTGTTCTGTCTACACACCGGTATTCCCAATTTTAATTTGGCGGCGATGCCAGCTCTGGCTGTTTTTTTTCTTCTTCTTCTTTCTTCGTTTCATCACCGTCGCGCAGCCGGGATGCGTTCGTTCGATTGTCGTCAGTGAGTGAATGAGTGAGCCCTCATCGTACGGTAAGTTTGTACCGAGTGTTTGACCCACTCGAGCCTTGACCGGTTATTGAGTTGTCTTCAGGGAAGAATATATGGCAAGTGATTTCTGGATTTGTGACACAACTAACCGTAAGCTAACTATTTTCTTCGATTTTGATATTGATTCTTACCTAACTTACTGTATATTTCTAACAGTAGAATACTATAGCCCGATTGCACAAAAACCTTCCTCTCTCCCATACTCATCAGTAAAACAAGCTCTCCCGACCATAAGATACCCTCCGCTGGCGCCCTAACATACTAGTACTGTAATGTACACCTTCCTCCCTTCCCCTGATAGTCCGTCGTTGGCCACAGATATAAGTTAAGACTCGGCAAATAAGTTAGTGCAGGTCAACCATATCGTAGTGCAATTCACACCCGCAGTGCAGAAACTATCCAGCCAGTCAGTGCACCTACCATCAAATTTTTCTCACGTCATAATGTCATCGCATTTTACTTTTTTTCCAAAAAGTTTCTACCGCTTCTAGAACAAAGTTTAATATCGAAAAAGTTGCACTTTGCGATAGGTACTCTGATCACTACAGTGCTCCTTGGAGAGTTGTCTACCGTAGCAGAGCCTGCAGATCCGCAGTGTGATTCCTTAGTTCAAGGAGGAGGAGGGAGTCCCTAAATAGATATTTATCTACTTCCCATGCCATGTCACCACACTACCGGCACGCCTGCGAAAGGGAGGGGAAGCAAGGAACCTTCTCCAAGGAGAAACCAAGAAGGATGAAGCAAGGCGTTTCCCCCTAACTTGCAGATTTTGTGATACCTGCTCTGATATATGCAGTGGTGTGGCCGTCCATGTAGGAGTACAGTACTGTACTCGGACAATATCCATGTACCGAATGCATAACTTCCGGCACTGGTGTTTGGTCCCCCCCCCCCCATCACGCCCCCAATTTGGATAATAAGATCAGGGCTCAACGGGATTCCGGGATCCCCCTTGGATGAGCGGGTTACTCGTCCCAGGCAAGGGAGTATTCGGAAACAGGTATTCGCAAAATGTATGGCAAGTTCGTGGGTATCTGGGCGCCCACACAAGCTCACGACTCGTATTTTTGGATACTCCTTGCCCGGGACGAGTAGCTGAGTGACCGTGGGTGGGGGGGTAAGTATTCGATTTTATCTGATCTTTCATTCCCGGCGTTCAATCGAGTACTGTACTCGTATAAGAAGGAAATTGATGCCTGTCGCGTTGAGATAAGCTTCTCTCTTTTCTAGGATTTTTTTTTTTTCCATGATGAATACATTGGGACGGCATGATATTGCATCACTTCAAGGAGACGAAATAAAGAAAGCAGTTAAAAGCAACACGAAGAGGGCTTTGTCTCTTACTCGCCAAAACCAAAAGTCCGTCCTCCAAGAGTAGCCGCCTGTTCCGATACGGGGATTGTTCTCCCTGGTAGCCTTCATGACAAGAAAATTGTGTCGATATCTATCGCTCATAAATAAAATATCCCTATAAACCAGCGTCCCTAGCGGTGTTGAGAAGCCATGAGAAGTATGATATGATAAGTGAGTGAGGTGTAGTGGAGCGGTCATGTGTGTAAGGGTAAAGGTCGGTGATAGACTTTTGATTTCGGCGAGTACTGGCTGTACAGTTACTGTATCTATACTGGTACTACAGTTGGACTGATAAGTAAACTCAATTTAGTCCAGCGGTAGTGAAACACGACCTTACGGGTATCATACATTAATAAATTATCCGCGACAAAAGCGCGATATGAGAGGAGGTGAAGACAAAGAAAGCAGCCAAGCATAAAGCAAACAATCCAGCTCGTGAGCATATCCTCACGTGACGCAGTTGGAAGGAGGAAGGCATTTCTTTTCTGTTCTGCCCGACATGACTCCTAGTGCTTGGCTTGTGTTGGCTTAGCTTGGTCCATCTTCTTCCCTATCGACGTAAGCTCCTTTATTCGGCAACACGACACCCTTTGGCATCGTTGGTTACCGGTATTACAATGCTTAGGATGGGATGGGATGCAGGTCACAGGGGCACAGTGAAGATTGTGAACTGGTGATATAGGTAACATATGAAGGTGGTGTAGGTTGACCAGACCACCCCTCCCTCATCCTGAATGTGACGAAAAAAGTCTCTGGGGTCTCAATTATTATTCCACATGAAAAGAAAAGCAAAAACGAGGAGAGCAAGACGTATTCACTAGATATAGAATGTTACAAGGATTTAAGGAATTTCAACTTACCAGTATTTGGGTACCGGATGAATGGACCCCCCAACAGGGAGCAGTTTGAGTGTGCAGTTTACCTCATCATCACCCCATCCAAACCCAACCGGGGAAAAAGGTTTGACGGGTTGTGGGAAGAAGAGGGACGAGAAAAGAAAAAAGCGATCGGAATATCATGGCACCGAGCGATGTTACATACAGGTAGACTACCTGGTCAGCAAACGCACGTACATACAGTAATCCCCAGTTCCATTCTTTCATCATCCCTAGGGAATATAGCCCGATCATTTGCACGTCAGCGGGAACCCCCATATCCTGGGAAAGCTAGTTCAGTCACCAGATATAATAATGGGCCAGGCCCGACGACATCATGGAAACGAGGAATTGGAGGGTCAAGGCCAAGGTGAAGCTGAAGATGCCTACAACCCATTCGCGCAGTTCGTCTGTACAAGTACGTCTCAAGGAAGACTAAAACTTTTGATAGCATACACAAAAGTACAAGTACTCGCAAACGGCACACGAGTGACCCTGTGTGATACCCTGTCATGTCTTACTTAGACACTTACTTAGACACACGGGTTCATATTCTCGTCACGACCTGATCTATCGAATGGCCAGGCAGACAGGGAGCGAGCAGTACACCAGGCAAGGATGAGAAGGAAAGGAAGCATGTAAAAAAAAAGAAAGAAAATAGAGTGCTAAACTTAGATCGGCGATGATAGCACTGCCTTCCCGACCACCCATCTTTGGTCTCCTGCGTTTGATTTATTGTTGGATCTCTGGAGGACTAGATGAATACGGTTTCCTTAACAGTGCAATAACAGCCCTAGGCCTTGTTTGTTTGTTTTTTGCTTTTTCTTTCTGTGTTCAAAAAAAGATGCTTAAAAATTTTATTCATTCCATCGCTCTAACAAACTAGAAGATCTCAGTGCATCCGATAACAGTGGGGGAAGGGCTGGGCAGTGAACAAAAAAGATTGAGGCAATACATACTTGTATGACATCCCCTCCCCACACCTTCAAGCCCTTTCGTTTCAGATGTGCACTTTGCACTTCGAACCCGCCTCAGGTTCCAAAAGTCCAAAGCTTTTATCCGACGAGAGAACTTCTTTGGAGTACAGTACTTTCTTACTATAGATAGCAAGGCGTGCGTGATGCGTACGTGACTCAGCCCTCGAGGGATTGCTAGACATTACGTATGCGGGAGATGCCGCTCAATTGGAAAAGAGGATCAAGTCTCAAGAGACCGCCCAAGCACCATATGCGCTATCGCATTTCATACCCAAAAAACTAGATCGCCGTTGCGAGGAGTCCTGTGCGGGGGAAGGGGAAAAAAAAACCAGTCATTTCTAACGAAGAGGGGCCGATTAAACCGGTGAGTATTTCGAGTGATTGTTTATGACGGGGGTATCCAGGTTGCACGAGACTTCTGGGCGAAGGAATGCTTCTGACGAGTAAAACTTGAACCGGTGGGGGGGGTGAAGAGGGAGGAGGGAGGGGTGGGGCAAGGATGGCAATGTAACCAGCCAATGATAGACGGGCGCGCGACAAACGAGCACAAGACACCCGTACCGCGCAGATAGTCTACGGGCACACCAACTCTGGGATCGCAGGGCTCGATTTATGCACCGCGTTCATCTGGCCATCTGTGCTCGAGTGCCGTAGTACCAAATCTATGAGGCTGAGAGAGAAAGGGCATCCGGTATGGTAGGGCGAAATGTGCTCCTCACCGCACCGCGGGGTAGAGAGGACGTAGTATTAATTAGGTTCACCGATCAAAACAACCCAAGGCGACTCTGACAGGGTGACAGGAAATTGGAGAAACCTTTCAGTTTGTGCGGATTTGGCGCGAGAGGGCGCGAAAAATGCTATCGATAAGAACCCGTCACGGTGGGACTAGCCTGGGGTGTCGACACTTTTTCCCCGCATGGCTGACAGGGGCGGTGCAGAAATAAGTCTCCCGTTCAAGAGGAAGAGGAAGAATGGGCTGGTGGTGGAATTTTGTTGATTTAGCTGGTAATTCGCTCCTTTGGGGTCATTGGTTTGTATGAAATTTAATTTAATGGGGTTTGCGCGTGGTTATCTTATTGCACTCTTGGTACTGTGGTGTACTATCATATAGTACAGTACATGGATTCCACGAGATGGAGCCTAACCGTAGAGGCAACACTACCGGTACTGTAGAGGTGCAAAAGGGAGAGAGGAGTCGGGGATAACCGAGGATAACAGGTCATTTTTATTTTATTTTCTTCTTTAAGAAAATACTAGTAGTACCGGTACTTGCTCGAGTACGAGTAGAGAGCCTAGCCCTGTAATATTTACCATAAAAGTATGGAAACTACTTGTATCATACTGTAAGAACTCGAATGGACTGACATTGTGCCAAGACGCCAGAGCTGACTCTCCGAGTATCGTAAGGTCCGGCCATTTTTCTCCTCCATAACCTCCGGAAGCGGGCTTCGAGGTGTGTCTTTTGTCCCCTTTCCGGGGGTGAAAATTTTGGACTACCCAGCACATGGCCCGTTTATTCGAGTTCAAACCGTGTTTGCTTCCGGAGGGAGACACGATCGCGAGGGCTATTATTGGCACTGGTAGAACTGCCATCCACCGGTGCGATACGGCACAGCCCGGGGGGTGCTGAGCCATGTCGGTGTTGGGTTGAGCAGAAAGTCCGTTTCAAACCCTTGTCTGCGAGGGACTGTGGCCGTTGTTGCGAGTAGAGTACCGTAATACCTGTATCTCACAAATCTGGATGAGTGCATGCATGCATATTAGACTCCACTATTTTTGCTGGGGGAAGGTGCATGAATAGATGGAATGAGTACTTGTAACTTGTGCGAAATGTATCAATATTCCCCAGGCGGATTGTCCCCGGAGAATCACCGTAAGTGTATTATGTCCTATCTATCCATGTATGATAATGTACTATTCGTACAAGTACAGTATGGTTCCGGCACCTTGGGATCAGCACACGGTGCTATCTACTCGTACAATAGATTCAGAAGGCTGGTCCTAATATAGCATGTGACCTAACCGCTTTAGGCAATATCTTGGTATATTACTCAGCCGAAACATTTTCTTCTTCCATACCGACACAAGGGCTGGTCTCCGAAACATACCGGTACTCGTACCCAAACTTTACCTCAACTTTAAGGGCTACAGTACTGGTATTGGGGGGGTCCTCTCTAGGGTGAATCCGCTCTGTAAGGATTTTCTTCACATGATTTGGAATTACGCGGGTAAAATAACAACATGTGTCTTTAATCGAATCTTTTCTCCCGCTCAAAATCACAATTCAATTAAAGACGGCAAAGAGAACAATGTTATTGACCAAATTATGGACAAAACCCCCTTCCTTATAGCCATCTGCCCCCAATATCTCCCACGAGCCTGCGCCGTTGTTCAGGAGATTTGCGTAGTCTATAGCCATCGCCTCACACACGACGACAAAGTACCTGTGTTCTGCACCCGCAATATAAGGAAAACCAACACGAGCTCCTTCTTGGCAGCGCGACAGTACCATATGATACCAGTATCGAGGGAGAGCCCTAAGAGAGAAGGAGGTTATGCTGGGCCCAGAAAGAGTGAAGGCTAGGATCATCTTTTTTTTCCGTTTTTTGGTTGTGCCGGTATCAACCTGGGGATACTGTATCTGGTTTCCTTGGGTTGGGGGGGGGGCTTGAATCCAGGGACAATTCTGTTTGGGTCGCGGCTCCTGCGGTAGATTTTTCCCCTTCTCTATGGAAGAGACGGCTGGAGACTCGATGTGCTCGTGCTTTACTGTATTTTTGGAATCGGATCGTTCTATTTTCCCTTGCACTGTACCCACGGTAACTAAATCATTGTGGCGGGTTATGGTAGTTTGCTATTGAGAAAATTGGTATCCCTCTCACATGCTCACGAGATTACATGGTTTGCGGTACAACTGCTACGAGATGACTACCCCCTTCTCCGGATGTACCCCCCTTAATCCAACTGTAGCAGGGTAGGATAGGCTCGTAAATAGTGGGTAAAATATCTCCGGGACCGAGTTTGGTGATTATCTGGTGGTATAAGGTTTTCTCATGTCATGCTTTAACATACTTTCGCTCGCTGCTTCACGAGGGTTTAACTCGCGGGCTGGCACGGGTTCGTATCGCACAGGTATTACTTCTCATGTGCGGAGTGAATAGCGCCTATTAACTGGAGGTTAGTCCAGGTAGTTGGACTGCAGGTGCTTCGTACGGTAGCTCTCGGGTGCCATGCCTTAATCCCCCCGGAGCCTTGAGTGGAGGTACCAGTAAGCTACCGTGCCGAACAATGATCAGCTTCTTGAGAGCCTGGGGCACTGGCTGTGCTACACATCTGTTGGGTACTGTACCCCCGGCAACTGTCGTTCCGATAACTCACTTGAGGCCTTAATCTATCTATCTAGCTTTATTCTCGTATCACACTCAATATCAGGTCTTGCTAGCAGCACGTACCCGCCCCGCATCTATGTGCCGTTCCCAGACGGAAGGCCGCATATGGTACGCTACGGGGTCACTGTTCTAGGAGAATCGCAGCCCCGTCGGTGCGGGGCGAGCACTGGAGGGCAATATCGTAAAAGTTCTTGACGCCCCCTATCTGATTACCCGTGGAATTCAGCCCGTCAGCCCATGGCGTAAGTTTGGTTTGGTGCAAGTAGGCTAAGAGAATTGTGAATACCGGTTAATGAGATCTGGCACACCTAGTGAGCAAATCTTTCATTCTGCCGGGAAGGCGGTACCGGTGATCCCTCTCAAGAGCAGTGTCTCTAAATCCGGAGATTACAGGGCAAGCGGAGGCAGCGGATCCCGAAAGATTTCGCAGTACCACGGAATACAATTAGGATAATACTTGCCAACCCTGGCAACCGGTCTTCTCCCCATTTGAATTTGAATGATTAACGTCTTTGGACTCCCTACCATGGTTATTATAGGACGGTTAATGATTCCGATGCCGTAAGAATTGGCAAGTCCTTGCAGCATAATTTGTCGAGATTCGTTCGTGGCACCTATCTTCAGCGCGGGTACTTGCAGCGCTTTAGAATCGCACTCGGGGTTGATCTATTCAGTCACTTTTCATGTCAACGGGAAGTGAAGAAACTAGGTAGCTATCCGTTTGAACGTTCATCTCCCAGACCGCTGACACTGTGGAAAAACTTTTGTGCTACCCCAGTCACTATCTGAGACACTGGTTAATAAGCAACTTTCGTTAATTACTGCGCCTCGGGGATGTGCAAACTTCGGACCGCAGCTGATATTGGCTGAATTCAGACCACAGATACCGTAGTGCAGTACTGTACCGGTCAAGGCTATGTGATTCTGGTCGCACTCGGCATCGCTGAAGGACACGAGGTAGAACCTTAAATATCTCTGTCTTAGACACCACAGGTGGGCACGAAAAATTTTCATCCTCAGTAGTTCAGGAGCTTGCTTGGTCCTATTTTATTTATTTATTAATCTTTTCGCACCTAAGAAGTGCAAATTGAAGGCTTTGAAGCTACCCGGGGTAGCGCCATGGGTAGCAAAATCTGTGATCACTGGAACCACTTCACGATGGTGTTTATTGGATGCTGCAAGGAACTTTTGGTATCATATTCTATCCGTAGGGTGGTGTCAGAGATTCAGCTCTTTAGTTAGTTATCGGCCTATCAATTGAATACTTTCAGAGTTGACATTGAGTGAAAAACATTTCAGCTATCGTGTCGATTGGGAAAAGCAACGTGTGGGGATTAGGAGAATTTATTTCTGTGCGCGTCGGGGGGGGGGGTCCTTGGGGTTCTATGTCAGAACCTAACTTTAGGTCGCTGGCTATGCACAACGATTTCCGAAGTGAACGTGGTTCTCCTAGAGAAGCGGTTTGGAAAACGACTCCATCGCACCCGGTGAGAGATAGACGAGTTATCTAGTGTGTTTGCCTGCATGAGGATATCATTGTGCAATTTTACATTGCAGCAGAGGAATGCTGGTACAGTCGCACCTCGCTGTCCCGGATGGCCAAAATCCGCAGAATCTGTCCGGGACAGCGGATTATCCGGGACAACAGGGTACGTTCTGGTGCAAAAAAATTCAGATCTCAGAGAATTTCGTCCGGGACAACGGGGGATCCGGGAGAGCGGGGTCCGGGACAGCGGGGTGCGACTGTATTCATCGGGGAGGGCAGAATCGGGCAATCTCCACAAACGGTTTGGATGTCCGTGGATAGCACTTTGAGCGACCCAAAGTAGTAGCAACAGCGAGAGTAGTACGATTTCCTTACTGAGCTTCATCGGGACAATGTTTATTTACTCTTTACTATAGGGGGCAATGTCTACCCACTTCTGTAAGAAAAACATTCACGACCAAAGTTTACTATCAAATCCAAGCTCCCCAAGTCGCTCAGCTTTGATTAGTTATCTGCTTAATTGGGTTGAAATAGTTGTACTGTACTCGAGTACGTTTTTTTTGGGTGCTGGTCCATCCAGCCTGTAGGTGCAGTGTATGATACGTGTAATATTATGATCCTGTTTATCGGAGGATATCCGGGTGTCTGCTGGCACTATCAACCCTTAAACCCTGCCACAGACACGGGGCCATTCGTCATGGAGTTGAAATCCTGCCTCTTTCAAGCTGAGCCGCGTTATTTCTTTCACAGCTTTCTACATTGCACACATCGAGTGGCCATTCCTGTGGCATCCAAGACGGAATGCTGCCGCTAGGTTCACTTTAGTGTAGTGTCGTGAGAAATTGTATATAAGCTGCTGGCGGTCGAAGCTCTTCAAGAGCACACACGAGGCGAGAGTTCGCATTCGGTCCATCCACAAATACCGTTCCTCACCCATCTGAAGACAAGCATTTCAAACAAAAATGGTTGGTCTAGGGAGAATCCTCGCATGTCTAGCTGTCATAACTTCCGAACTGGTAGTCTATGCGGCTCCCAGCTGTTCTCCACGTCTCAACCCTCGAAGTACACATTTGTATCCCAGGGATGAGATATGCACCGCGCCCTTCAACCCCTCGGTAACCGCGCCCAAACCTAATCCATGGAATCCTTTAAGCAACGCCGAAGTTATCAATCTTCTTGCATGGCTCCACGCTCCGGCTCAGGGGTTAAACTTGACGGCGTTTGATAACGCGTCGGCTTGGGATAATCGGGTTGAGGTTACGGAACTTTTGCCACCGAACAAGACTGATGTCCTGACCTATTTGGATGGCTCAGGGCCCGCGCCCAAGAGATATGCTAGGGTTGTCATCTCTTTCGGTGCGACAGAAAATCCCTACTGGCAAGAGTTCATGGTGGGATATGCTCCTTCCTTCGCTTTGGTGCGATAAATATCGAGTCTATTTGGGATCTAACGATTGGGATCTTGTAAACTAGGTTGGCCCGATTCCGGTTGTGCAAAGCGTTACCAAGATTGAACCACTAAACTACCTCTACAACAAGGGGGAGGGGAAATCTCCGAATTATGCCGCAGATGATAAGGTTCGAAGAGCATGGCTTGGCCTCATTGCATTAAATATGTCTGACATCACTCTGGATATTTTGGGAACGGTAAGTTGTTGAGGTGCTCCGACTCTGGAGGATCTTAAAGCTTTTGCGCGGTGGGAGCGTAGAATCCACTGGTAGTTGATTGCTAATACTCTCCATTAGGATTATGGTAATTCGAGCCTCTGGGGGATAGACCCCCTCTGGGAAGAGAACGGAAGAATCATTAATTGGGTTCAGTTTTGGTCTAACCCGACTGGCGGCTACGATTCTTCCACTCTTCTCCCTCAGGGTCTCTATCTCAAACTAGGTTAGCCGCTTGTCCAACTCTGGCCCCCACTCCCGCACACTCTAGCAAATCCCATTAGGCTAACTTGACTGGTCAGACATCACGGGACGTGATATGAGCGGGTGGAAGTTGCTTAACATTCTCTACGACAACAAGCTTTACAAAAGCATTGACGAGTTTCGGGCTGCTTGGAAGTCTCCCGGCTTTAGAAAGCTCGCCAAGCAAGCCGACGGAGAGTGGGCTGGCACCGGCCAGACTGGTACAGCGCCCCCGTTAGACATACGATCTCCTCCAATACAAATCCAGCCCGACGGACAGCGGTTCGCAGTCGATAAAGATGCCAAGTATGTTGAGTGGATGGACTTCGCCTTTTACATTGGCTTCACTAGGGACACCGGGGTCAATCTATATGATGTTAAATACAAGGGCAAGAGAATCATTTATGAGCTTGGCTTGCAAGAGGCAATTGCCCACTATGCCGGCAACGACCCCACGCAGAGTGGAACATCGTATATCGATAGTTTCTACGGGTTTGGGCCTAATGTATTTGAGCTGGTTCCCGGCTACGATTGCCCCGCCTACTCCACGTTTCTCGACTCGACGGTGCATGTGGATGGCAACACCACGACCCATAAGAACAGTATCTGCTTGTTCGAGCATGATGCCGGATATCCCCTGCGGAGGCACACCGCTGCTTCCTACGTTTCCGTGACTAGAAACACCATCTTCACACTTAGGTTTGTAGCAACGATCGGTAACTATGACTATGATTTCGACTACAACTTCTATCTCGACGGCTCAATAGAGATTAAAGTGAGGGCTTCGGGCTATATTCAGTCAGCTTTCTACGCCCATAACGAAGACTATGGATATCAAATCCATGATGCCACATCCGGGTCCATGCATGATCATGTTTTGAACTTCAAAGCGGATATTGATATTCTCGGGACGAAGAATACGTTTGAGAAAGTCGGCATCGTACCGGCAACCACGGAGTAAGATTGCCGGGGCTTCTTTAACCTTTCTTTTCTAGGGGTCTTACGATGCTGACCCCCTACCTCACAGCTATATTTGGTCGACTTCCCCGCGGAATACCATGCGCCTCGAGCGTTCTTCGGTCAAAAATGAGGACGAAGGAAAGATAAATTGGGCCACAAATGGTGCTACCATGTACGTCGTCGTGAACAAAGATCAGCCAAACAAATTCGGATCATCCCCTGGATACAGGATTATGCCTGGTGAGTGGATTTCCTAAAGGGCAAAGCCAACATAGGTGATGCTCGAGAGACTGAAGAAGGGAAAACGGTGCTAATGATATCTCTGGGAACCGTTTAGGAGCCGGAACACCCATCCATCTCACCATCCAAAACTCTAGTAACCTTCAAAAAGCAGCGGAGTTTGCCACTCATCACCTCTACGTTACGAAGCATAAAGACACCGAACTGCATTCGTCGACAGCTGCAAATTCAATGAACCCGAAGGATCCACTCATCAACTTCTCAAAGTGCTTTGATGGGGAATCGTTACTCCAGGAAGACATGTGCGTAGTATCTCTGTCCCTCATACTATCTGATGCCAAAAAAAGACAAAAATGGGGAACACCGCGCTGAAACCAGGGCACGCATCTCAAACAGCGTCGTCTGGTTCAATCTGGGAATGCACCACGTCCCCCACACCGGAGATCTACCGAACACCGTCTTCACCACAGCCCAATCCAGCGTCTTCCTCTCCCCGCACAATTACCTACTGAGCGACCCGTCACGTGCCACGTCACAACAGGTGGAAGTCAACTCCGACACCGGCGACGCGGGTGTGACCGTGAACACGTTTGGCTCAACTTTGCCGTCGTGCACGAGACCCGATTTGGTAAGTGTAAAAAAGTTCTTTTCCAAAAATCACCTTTTGCTTTCTTTTCTTTGCTTTGCTTTTGGGTCCATTTTTTGGCTGACGCGCTCACCTGTTCGTGAAACTGCCTGGTAGGCTGTGCTGTATCCCGATTTATGCTCTTATCAGGGCCCGCAGAGAACCAGAAAGTTCCCGTACGATGGGAACCCGGAATAGTCAAGTTGAACTGAATTTAGTCAACGATGGGTTTCTTTCCTTTTATTTTATTTTTATTTTAGCTTATTTATTCATCTATTCACCTCAAATGGCTATGCAGGAATAAATAATTGTAGTGTGGAGGAGCGGGGTAAGTATTCAAGTATGATAAGCAAATGTGAATGAATTATTACCGTACAATTATTAGTGTTGGCACAAGTGATACAGAGGCGAGATAAAGGAGCAGAGTACGGCTTCAATGTTACATTAGCCCGGTTACTTTTTCCTTGTTTTGCGAAAGATCAACCTGCCCCCCCCAGTCGTGGTATGGTAGGCAGGGAAACGGACGGACATTTACGACATTTCTCCTCTCCAGGTTTCTCGAGAGGAAAATAGTGAGAAAATAATGCTGTAAAGGAAGGGAACAAAAAAGAGCGGAATTTGTGTAGGAGAGAGGAGGAGGAGGAGGCAGTGTTGCAGGATGGTCCGGTGAGAAAAGCTTGTCTCTCATACAATGTCGCGAAATAGTAGTGTCAGTGTTACACTTGGTTATTACAGTACAGTAGCTGCGAAGGTGCATATATATGGTTCCCTTACCCTATCCAAAACTATTTCGGCTCCCCTCCCTCATTCTCAGTGCATCATAGCAGCGGAATGGCATCCGTAAAAATCCTGTAGTGTACGGTACCCGTACTAAATTTGGCCGTTGTGCGGCGGGGCACCAGGAAATCCAATGAGGGCGCTAAGGTGGCAAGGAATAATTGCAGTATTGTTAGTTGAGCTAGTGTAAGTCCAACTTGTGCGACTAAGAGGGCGCTGTTGCTCTCTCTCTCTCTCTCTGTTCTCTCTCTCCAACCCAGCAACCAAGCAAGCATGATAAAGAAGTAAAAGAGAAAACGCCTGTGCCCATGAACTCGCCGTCCCAGAGAGGAAAGAAGCAAAGCCATATCCCCATCACCACCAACCACTACACGGAGTTCGGCTCCTGATTAGCCCCCGCTTCCGTCGCCGCTACCGCTAACTGTTGACGTTTTACCGTAGCTTATGTTGTCATCGGCTTCTGAAAAATGAAAAGAAAAAGAAAAAGAAAAAGAAAAAGAAAAACGGAGAGGCTCTAAGTATAGCGCGGTCATAGTATATCACTCGGTCATTGTTGGGGCTGTGACCAGGTGAGATGGGGAGAAACGCAAGAAGGAAAGAAGGAAAGAAGGGTTTCTTGGTTGGGCTTTGTGGGAAACATTTTAGGGCGAGTTGTTGTGTGACAGGCACCGTCAAGCGTTTGTTCACCTTTTTTCCTCCCCCCTTCACTCCGAAAGGGAAAAAGAAAAAACAAATTTTTCTGAGCTGCTTTTCTTTTTTTCTTTCTTTTTTCTTCTTTTCTTTTCTTTCTTTCTTTCTTTCTTTTTTTTTTTTCCTTTTCCAAAGAGGTCATCATGGTGGTGGGTTTCATTCATTGTACTAGTACAAGTATCTTGACGTTAACTTGCTTTTTTTTTTTGTCGTTGTGTTCCCAGTGCGAGTATACGTACCGTACCGTTTAAGCAAGCACGGTACTATATTTTCTTTTTTTTTCCCCTTCCCCAGCTCCAATTCCGAGAATTCTTTTTTTCCAATGATCTGCCCCGATTATTTCATTTTTTTTTTTTTGACTCTTGGGAGGTTAAAAATGGGAAGGGGAAAACGCCCCCGTAAATTTTAGCGGCGCGAAGGAGAGAGAGGAATGGTAAGGGGAGTAGAACCCGGTGAAAGCTTGAAGGGACCTACCTACCTGCGAGACAGATCTCTTCTCTCTCTCTCTCTCTCTCTCCGTGACCTACCGTATCTGACATGCATACATAAAGATGAGAGAGAGTGTTCCCCCCCCAAAAAAAATGAAACAATGGCTATCTGAACGTACGATAGCTGAAACAGGGTGTTTTCTCTTTTTCGCAGTGGAAGGAATATATATATCTACGGCTGAGCCCTTTTTTTTCCTTTCTTGTTTATATCCTGCTGTACGGTATCGTCCTTTCTTCCCTCTATCTCTGGCTCACTCACAGATCGCAACGACCTCCCCCCCCGCCACACCCACACATCCCTGTGATTCACACAGACCCCGGCAGGGGACAACCGTACGGTACAGTTACTCCTCAATAACCGTAACCCCCCCCCAATCTTGGTCGATATATCTCACTTTGCTTCACTTTCTCGGGATATTGATTTTCCTACTTGTACTTACTGGCTCGCTTTTCTTGCTTTTTCCACCATAGGTTTACTTTTTTCTTCTTCTTCCATCACTTCTTTTTTATTTTGTTTTGTTCTTCCTGTGACTCGGAAGGTTCGGTAGAGTGTGCTATGGGAAAGGGACTGACCGCATTCCACTCAATCACAGGCGTATCGATAGCAGGCGAGGTTAATATAACTTAGATTTTATTATTATTTTCTTTGGAAAAAAAAAAATCCAGAAAAATGGTCGACGTCCACTTGGGGGTGTGCCAAAGTGCAAATCAAATCGTGAAGCTCGAACTTGATGCATATATACCGGTGATATAATACTCGTATAAGCAACCGGTACGGTACCTGGACCAGCAAACCGTTAAAAGTGCAGTTTGCGCATCGCCTCAACCATTCTGTACTCCATCCCTGCAATAGTTTATCGGAGGAGGGGGGGGGTGTTTGTAAATATGCTACCACGGGATGGAGACTGGTTTGAAAGAGAGAGAAAAAAGGTATTTGAATTTGGTAGCCCCGTTTAGATGGATACTCCAAGTGCTCGAGTAGAGGCTCGATTGTGAGGGTGGGTGGTGTGAATGCAATTTGTGGACAAACAAGATGCTTGCAACTCTTTGGTTTCTTTTTTTTTTTGTCTTTCTTGGGTCCTTTTGCTTTATTTATTTATTTTGTTTTATTGTCCGCTGTTGTATGTAACTGTATGGTTTTTGTGTTCACGTTCTCTTACTCGTACTATTGCTTTTTCTTTTTTTTCCTTTTTCACCTTGTTTCCGTTTGAAGAGAAGAGTCAAACTGGAGTGCAGAGGGGGATCGTTAGTTGTGTAGAAATCATAGGGTTCCCGAATGAAAAACATACTTTCCTACCACGTTGATATATTAGTTAGAGTATTTGGGATTTCCGAGCTATCCCACGCCGGTGGGGCATGCCGGGGTGTCACTGACTGGGTTCTCTCGCAGTTGCGGCGAATTCATCCATTCGCTCTCTCTCTGCCTTTCCAGGACCAAATAGAACTCGAGTATACGGTAGTGTTCCACTGGTTACCCACACACCACCCTTCCTCCTATGGGCCCACACTTTAGGGAACGGCAGTTTGGGCGAGCGAAAAATATATGCTCACACTGATTGACATACTCCCCAGGGTCCTGTCAGACTGAGAGGTCGAAGACCAGGGAGATGGAAGTGGGGGGGTGGGATGGCAGCGGCGGCGGTGGTGGTGGTGGTGGTGGTGGTGGTGGGCTGTGGACACAGTTTGGGACTCATTAAGATGAACAGTTGGAAAAAAACTTATTAGTGAATTACCGTAAAGGGAATTTTGGGTCACCGACTTGACGCTTTCGGGTTATGCGGGTAAAAAGTACTTTGTACCTCTTTGATTCACAGCCAAAAAAGTCATTGGCCGAAGGCAGGCGGGGTGCACAGCCAAAGCGGAGCACGGTGAACTGGGTCTCGACGTGGCCCTCGTGGTGACTGTAATGTAGCAGGGAAGGATAATGGGTCAGGCGCCGGGGTGTCGATTTTTATTTTTTTCAATAATTAGCAGCATTTTGAATAGAGCCTTGTACAACCACACTATCCCACCCCGTGAGTGCACTCATCCATCTAACTCTCTCTCTCTCTCTCTCTCAATACCCTATCCTTCTTGACTTGGCGAGGCTGAAAGCCTTAAAACCTCAAGCAATCGCTCCCGTTTACCGCAGTTGACGACTATTACGAGACTTTATAAACTCGGCGAGCACTCTTCTTCTCCGGACTCTCTCGAAATTCGAAAGTGTCAAAGCGTACGGATACCCAGAGAGACTCTTGTCCTTCCAACTCTTACGACGAAAGAATTGCTATTGCTACTACCACCTTCTGCATACAGTAACTTTCGTCCTCTCTCTACCACCACCACCACCAGAGCCAACACTCTTATCAAATATTCAACATGACCAAAGCTTGGGACCGAGAGAAGTCGAGGATGCATGAGCTGTAATTACCTCCTCCATTTCTTTGTCCTTTCTTTGAAGGTGGCCCACCCAGCTGACATTTGATAGCTACATGGTCCGCAATATGAAGTTATCCCAAATGCAAGAAATCATGCGGGAACAGCACGGCTTTACAGCAAGGTAATTCCTGAAGAATAAAACCCTTACAGGAAAAAAAAAAAAAACTAACGCTTATAAAAAATAGTGAGCGGGCATACAAGCAAAAGTTTAAGGAATGGAAGTGGTTCAAGAAAACTCCGGTAGGTCCCTTGATCTCCATTCCCACCTGCCCCACCAGTTCGCCCTTGGAATGTTTCAATTTAAGTTTTTGCGGGTGTCTCGGGCGCAAGAGAGGGAGAGAGAGAGAGAGAATAAAAAGCTTATTCAAAGCTCCTAGCGCAACCAAGGAGTAAACCCAGACGCGATGACCATCAGCCTCGGGCGACCGTCGCCCACTTCACGCTCGTACGGACACTCCAGCGCCGACCTACGAAGGTGTTCGGACTCGAGTTCTTTAAGTAGCATGGACCACCATCATGGCCAGATGCCCCCCCCGACCCCGTATCCCGACCCAAGTGTAAGCCCCGAACATAGCGTTTATCCAGCTACTCAGCACAGCTTGTTGGGCTTGGGACCCGTTCACAGTCCACAGCCGGTCGTTCGAGATACCTACCAAATATCGCTACCACCAGTGGCGGAGTTACAGTTGCTGCCTTTCAAAGAGTCTGTAAAGGATAGTGTAAGGACGGCTCAGATGCACCTGGACTCGGGGGATCTGGAACTCGCGGGGGATTACCTTGAGCATAGCTTGAAAACTTTACAATGGTTGACTTCCAAGGGGTGTCGGTAGATGACGATTTTTCTTCTTCTTTTTTATTCGTTAGGGACATGGGTTTTTCTTCTTCTTCGCCTCCTCCTCCGCCTCCTTCTTCGCCTCCTCCTCCTCCTCCTCCTCCTTTCTCCTATTCTTTTCTTTTTACATTCGTTATTCGGTGTTATTGTCTTTTTTTTCGTCTCTTTTTTTCTCTTATTTCCAGGGGCGTCAAGGGTTCGACGATCAAGGGCTATCGTTATGCAAATTTTTTTTATGGGAAAATGCACGAAAGCGAGAGGGGGATCAAAGTCGATGCGCATCCTTTCCGTGGTTAATGTGCATTACACAGATTAGAACTGTCACATCCCCCAGATGTGGACCTGCAGATAAGAGCCTTCTGACTAGTGAAAGTCGGCTCAAGAATACAAATCATCTTCAAGAAAACAAAAAAGGAAAAAGGAAAAAAGACCAATCAACCAATCTTTCACGAGTGATTAAGTGTGAGCGCCCAGTAGGAATTTATTAGGAAATAAGAAAGAAAGAAAAACCCCAAAAGACTCCCTTCTTCTCTGGTCAGCTATGCTACTGATCCTGGTAGGCCAGATCCGGCGCCTATCATGTCCTTTTAAAATAGAAGTGGTCTGAAATCAGTTAGTGCGTTATTGACATCGGTGCCCTGTCCATCTGCCTGCGGCAGGCCGATCAATTGGGTTTTCCTCTAGGCTAAGGCTTTTGGTAAACCGATTTCCCGAATGCCCCCTCCCAGAGTGCTGTACGGTATATCCCAAGGCTGAGAAATCTCGCAACTTCTCACATTTCCCCGCTTCCCAGTGATCTGCGCATTCCCGTCCAACATGGAAGCTTGAGGCAGTTCTGATGGGATAGAGGTCATGAGAGATCACTCATACTCGCTCTTTCTCGCACTTTGGCTCATCCCGTTAGGCCTTCATGATCCCTCATATCCGTAAGCCCTCGGCTGGGTGCATTCGGGCCTTACCGCTGCTGGGAGGGAAAGCTCTGGGTTTCCGGAGAACCTCGTGGATGAGATGTAAGTAACTTGAGACTTTTTTTCTTTGTGTGTGCTAGGGCACTTGTATGATATGACACCTCCTAATTCCAACTCGCGACTTGAGCCCGATTCGAGGGATTTCTCACTTTCCCTCTCTCCAAAAGTCAGTAATGTGCAACTCTCGGACTCCATAGCTCTGGACTAACAGCATGATGCCGCCGGCATGTTTTCTGGGGTACCGTAGCAGATCATTGATAAACCTTTATCCTTGTACATCAGTCGGTTGCATCATTTTCGCACCGGCACGTGTTGGAATCATCATCAGAAATCACTAGACTGGGCTCACACTCGCTCACTGACATGCATATATTGATATCGCACCTTTCTATCTTCTTCCCACTCCCGACAAGTAAGGAATTTATCTCACCCTACGCGTCATCTCCGCCGGCCATACTGGGGACAGATGGATGTTCCCATGATCACCCTTCCCATTACTTTGGTGACCGGCAGGTAAATTCGTTAGTAGCCTGATCATCTCGCACCAATCTATCCTACTGTTCATTCATTACCATAGGTTGACTTCCCTCGCACGCCCGTTCATCGTAACTGACCACCAACCGCACTCCCCATCACATCCTCTACCCTCCCACAACCCGATCCATAATCCTAGCGGAGCTATTTCATTCCACCGAAGAAGTGGGACCAAGTCCCTCTCTCTCTCTCGACGAGACCTACATGTGCGGAGCGGGCCGCCAAAAAAGCCGCCGTCTCAAGCTCAAAAGCCCACCCCCCCTCTTCCCTGGGTATTCCGTATCACTAATTGCTTTTTGGAAGGCTGAACGAGGCTGAGAATGTGATTGAGCTTTTCCCAGGATACCCGAGGAAACTTGAATGTTCAGATTGACGCTCCGGGATTACAAGTGTACAGATATCGGTCCGCGGTACAGAAAGGTACTGTAATACTGACACGTGGGCCTGGTCGGCCCTCATTCGCGGGGTTTGCGGTGTTTTTATTCACCACCGGGAAGAGGGTGGGATAAGGATGGGAGAGCATAACAGCTTCTCGAAGTGGGGTGGGGGGGGGGTAAAAGAAAGAGAGAGATCAAGGGAAAAAAGCGCCTATCAACTAAATACCGAGATATCAAGGGTAAGATTCGCATTGCGGTAGTGCAGATGTTTATCGCTTTGGTATTTTATAATCGTCATGTGTTTTATGAAATGTATGTAGGTTTTTTTTCCCGCTCAGGGAACCTCAACATACTGACGGTCCACTTAGCTCGGGCTTTGGCTACCCGAGCGTGCGTCGCCCGGCAAGAAGCACACGGTGTGTAAAAAAAAACACTAGATTTCCGGAATCCTGGAGAGGCTCTCACCCTACATCACTCGTTCTGGTTCTCTCTAGCTCCATGATCGGCAAGATGGAGACTTTGGTTGGCCGTCGACGATACGCTCCTTTAATCGAGCATTCCATTGCGAGAAATAAAATACTCACGCGGACAAAAAAGAGTTGTTAAGGCCCATACTACAGTTCCTGTGCTTTCTATTCCCTGCTTGCTACTAACCAACGATATTTTTTTGATTTTGATTCCCCCCCCCCCCCGAGGGGCGAGGAATGAAAAAGAAAGAGTCTAGGTCTACCTATGCGGTAGGCGCGGTGTCTTCCATTGTGGGCTTATTGGAATTTTTTTTTTCCTGTGTCTCGAGATTTTGTGTGGGTATGCCCTTCGGTGGGCTTCTAATTATAAAATACCTCTTGGATATCTATCTCCCTATGGATTAACCGTACTGTACCTACTATACCCATACCCTTCACATACATACATGTTGGCTAGCAAGGTGGGTGGTTTGGTGTGAATCCCGACAGTGAATCTCACCAGGCTGTGCAAAAACCTCAAGGTCAGAAATTCGCAGGGAACTAACCAGAGGAATGCAATAACCCATTGGTCATAGCGTTTTGTTGTGTGGGAAAAGGGGGGGGATATTTTTCCCAGCGGGTTGGAACGAGCCCTGGTCGACTAATCGCGGCCAATCACTGATATCCCGGGTGCACTTGGGCAATAGCTTTCTCCTTCTTCTGTTTCGTTTGATAGGAGAAAGAGCTCCCCCCCTCCTCTTAAGCTCGGGTTTGCAAGGTATGGTTCATGGAAAGGATAATGGTACATGGATCTCTCCCCTCGCGATAGCTAGGGCAGCACGGGAACGACATCGGCACACAAACCTGAGCGTGAACTTTCTCGAGGAAAACTACTTGCTGCGATTCTCCAGGATCATGCTGGGCCAACGACTCCCTACATGCTGTGGAGTACATACACAGTTACCGATAGCCTACGGTATCATGCCTGCGTCAGTGCATTGACCGGAAGTACCCCTGCCATTCGACACCGAATCGTGCCAAGAATCAAAAAAATCCGATCCGAACAATCAGGCAATTGGTCCTTCCTCCAACGAAGACGGTTTCCAATTCTGGCGAAAAAAGAGCTATTTGCCTAGGTCCGTGTTGCCAAGCGGTCTGGGCGTCGGAATTGATAGGTTGGCCAGCGAGCCATCCCCAGTTGATTGGTCTCCAGGTTTTCCGGAATGAGACGGATACCGTTTCCCCCTCGAACTGGACGGAACGAGGGTTCCGTCATGAAAGATCACTCGCGCATGATGTTTGATTGACATGGTACCCGGTACGAGCTAATATATCGTGGGATCGTGAAGCGTGTTCAACTCATGCGGGAAGTGCCGGAAGAGGTGTAAAAGCGTGCCGCATTGTGAGGGTGCACAGTTGGAGGCGATGCCCTTACTCCTCCTACCCGGCTTTGGGGGTGTACTAAATATAGTACCGCTTTTTCAGCATCAAAAGGACACTGCAGTAATAACAGATCATCCGTATTTTTAAGATGGCTGCCCCCCCCAAAAACAAAAGAGGATCGCGCGTTTGCTGGGCGGAGGTTTCCAGAAGGAAATCACCAGCTGGCATCTCTGCCATTCGTATCTCGATCTCTGGTCCAGCTGTCGTGTTCCAGAGGTGGTACTTTCGTTGGCATAGCACCAGAGTCATACCACTGTTTATTTTTGCTACGGGGATGCGATTGAGATACGCGTAATGGAGTTCATTAAAGTGTTTACCAAAATGCCGAATCTTTGGCTTGGAAAGGATGGATGGGTGGTCTACACTGCCCCTCGGAGAAGTATCGGAGACGAATATCTGGGGGTAATGGAAAGCCGTGATTTGAGTCACGGAGTAGAGATGTGAGTTGGGAGAACTTGTGACCTCCGAAGGCTGTAGTCACAGGAGAGTGAGTTTTTTTAATTGATTCAGTATGGGATTTCCGGTGAGCGAATAGAAACAAGCCGGAGCTGTTGAGCTGAAAGTTTCCATAGACATGGTCTCTCGATCATCGCTCTCTATCTTTGCTTAGTGGTGCTGGGATTTTCCCCAGGGCGGATGTGCAAGTGGAAGGGCAGAAAGACTTTACATTGATTTCCTACGGGTTTTCTGTATTCCTCTTGCCCTCCATGACATTTCCCGGAGCTACGATAACAATCCTAGACACGGAAGCCTCTGGTTAGCCCTCCGTACCGAGGACCCTAGGACTACTCCACGGTGCAGAAACTTAGAGAGGAAGCTATTGACTACGCATCCCGAGTTCGTCTCTGATACCTCATTACAGCAGCTGCTGCTGCGAGGTAAACGCTTGCGCATAACCGAGATTCCTAAGACTATGGGAGTATCAACTCCGCCTACCGTCGGCCGATTAGAACCAGGTTCCAGAATACTCATAATAGAACCTATCAGAGTGTTTGACCCCTCACTGGAACTTTCTCACGGTACGCGAACCTAGCGGGAGTTCCAGACTAGCGTTAGAATCATGGGAGATCACAAGCCCAGCACCGAACGACTCCAAGAACTGGGAATCAACTCTTTACTTCGGCGACACAGGCAATCTTTACGAAAACCTTCTAGGGTCTCGGCTTCTGAATAATGATACTCCTGATCTCCTGGGTGAGCGCGTTTTGATGGTGCTACATCTAGTGATCTACCGGAAGAATAACCAAAGCACTTGGTCTTTCCGTTTTAAACTTTAGAGTAGCGGAGATAGTTATGCACCCGTATTCTTCTTTCTTTCAACCTCGAGGCGGATGCCAACATCTAGATTATCTAGATTACCGTGAGAGACAAGCAAGATTAGCGCTACAGCAGACTGCGCGCAGAGTTCAGATATGTGATTCTCTAGAAGAAATGTTCCATCGCTCAGCTACGTTTCGTAGAAGTAGCAGAATCTCATCGCTAAGCTACTACCCTATACACCCCCCTCGCGCGGCGCCCCTCTCAAGAGCCACACTCACTACTAAACCACACTTCACCATATTGAGAGACGAGGTATTATCCAGAGTACTACAGCAGGTACGGTAGCAATCATCCCAAGTGTTCAGTCACCCCCCCCCCAAACTCCCGCAAACTCATTCGCAGGTCGGCCAGAGCAGAAAAACTCTCT
Organism: Tuber melanosporum; assembly: GCF_000151645.1. Taxonomy (NCBI): domain Eukaryota; kingdom Fungi; phylum Ascomycota; class Pezizomycetes; order Pezizales; family Tuberaceae; genus Tuber; species Tuber melanosporum. Next base: position 356,706 of record NW_003299093.1, on the reverse strand, counting down.
CCCACACAGTCAATTCCCGATACAACCGGAGACAGCCTCCGGCGTTCTCAAAGATCGCAAACCCTCGAGTCCCCAATAACGACAAGTCCGTGTATCTGCGGTATCTCCCTCCTCTCTCCGGCAGACATCTAAACCCTTTTAGATTGGGAAACATGTGATTAGCATTATCTCCTTCAGATAACGGAGCGAGCGAGGTTAAAGTGGAGTGACCAACCCCCCACACTGCACCCTTTTAGAAAAACGTTATCCCCACGGCAGCGGTTCAGGCCTCCAGCTGGACAGGGACTCAAGCAGTTATCCGTCCGCTTGTTGAATCCGGGGCTTGCCGCTAATAGAAGCTTGATATTCATTAAAAGGATTGGACTCCAACTCGTGATCTATCGATTAGATGGCCTAGGAACAGAGTCCTCCCATCTTGATATTTCTGCACTGGCGGCCTTTTTATTGACGTCCGGGACGTCACTCGGACATTCTCGTGGTCCTGTACACCACTCTTTTGGCGACGGCAATTCATAGCTGTTCGGACGATAATGGGAACGTTGGGACCTGCCATGCTCATCCATAGCTCCATAGCACTATCGCACTATAACCTTATCCCCCAGAGCTATTTCTTTTTCTTTTTTTCTCAGGCCTCCCATAAGTCTGATCTAGTTCGCCCCAGAAATCACCCCAATGCCTGGCCATCGGACGTTCGAATCGTAGGTAAAACCAAGTTCAGATGGGGCGGAGGGTGAACAAAGGACTTTATGCGGGAAAGCCGTCTGGGGAAGGGAGGTAGCTGTTCCGTTCCCCGCTGTCTTATCGGATTGAGCCTACGCTTCACTTGCCCCTTCGCTCTAAGACTACGATGGAAGATTTTGGTAGCAAAACAACAACGGAAAGTTTTTGGGAAGAAGGTGTTCAAGGTAACATAGTTACTTTTCTGAGGGATGGGGTGGGGTGTATCTAGTTTGGGGGTGTAGGTGGTGTAGGTAGAACTTCAAACTCAATGATGGGATCCCCGCTTCTTACACAAAATTGTTATGGATGATATTGGCTTAAGGGGTGCTTGAGCACAGAGTGATACGTGAAAAGGTATATAAAGATTATCGGCAAGTGTTGGAGTAAACCTGAGGTGTCAAGTTTATGAGCTATCCTACTGCCATTTTCCCAAAGACTGACTTAAAACCTCCTCCCACCAGCAGAAACTTTAGTAACAAGCCCGGAAGTAGTAGTCTTTAGCCCTGCCCTCGTTGCTCACGAGAACAAACTAGAGCTTCGTAGAAAAGGAATATCACAAGGTTTGACATATAGTCATATCAAAGGCATATACGTGATGATATTGTCACATGGTGTTTATCACCTACCAACACCTGGCGGTGATATATTCACGCATAAGATTCACATAAGGTTCGGAGAGAAGTCGATGAAGTCAGGGAAAAACTACTGTATAACACCCGAGGGGAAATGGAAGAAACAAAACAGCACAAAGAATTCCCAATCTATCATTTATTTATTTATCTATCCAAGAGCAAAAAAAAAAAAACTTTGCTCATCCCCCACCCGCAAATCTAGGACCCCCCTTTCTTATATGCCCCGCCAGCACAAGCCATGTCCAGCAAATTTGGCAGGCCGATATCGTTCTGGACGTGCCTGGAATTGAACTTGGTGACCTTCTTGAGACCCTGGAATTCTTCGTTGCCCAGGCGAACAGGAGTCCCTGAGACGAACCAGAGGACTCCTTCGGAACAGGGTGGGAATGGAAACGATCCGTTATAGTAATGGATCTTGGAAGTTTCGACATTTTTGATGATGCTCCTAAAAGAAAGAGGTGATGCATGGTGAGTACTGGGAAGGGCAATGGGGGAGAGAGGGAATGTTTACTTGAAATCTATCTTTGCGGGCATATGTACATCTTTGGACCGACGTAATACCTCCAATTGGTCTTTGAGGGAGGAAAAGACTGGGTCGGGTGCTCCAGTCCCTTTTAAGAAGTCTCCAAAGATACCAACTACTGCGAGTTGTCCTGGAACTAAAAAAAAATGTTAAATTTAATTTAATTTTTTTCCACGCAAAAGGGAAAAGGAACAACTTACAGTCAACACTCTCATGGACAAAGTGAATCTCCACCGGAAAGTACTCATCTTCAAGTGTATGCTCCCCGGGCAACTGGAAATGGAATTGGACAAGCCTATATCTCCGCCCGCCTAGCATAGCCGTGAACTCCTGAGGACCCTTTGGAGTCAATTGAACCCTCAACGCATACGCATGGTAGAAAACCTCGAAGTACGCCATCGGCGGGTAAAGGAATTGGGAGCCCGTGACAGCCGTGGTGGTTGCCGCGCCGACGTTGATTGGAGATTGCTGCTTGGAGGTTGCGCACGCTCCCCACTCGGGAGACAGCTTGTGCCAGAGGTTTGGACCGGTGGAGCGGGAGTAGCCGTAGGAAATGTCAGCGCCAGAGCTGAAGGTGTCATTTCTGAAAATGGTTCCCGAGAGGACGAGGGTGAAGAGGTTGAAGAGAGCCAGACATTTTTCAAGGAAGATACGCATCTTAAGTAGGGATTTATGACTAATGGAAATTGTTAATGTTCAATTTGGATTGGCCGCGGTGGTTTGAAGCGAGGAGTTGTGATGGTTGTGTGGACTAAATGAAGCAGGGGTGGCAAGGAAAGAGGAAAGGGAGGAGGATGTGGAGAGCCTACTAATGGACCGTGGCTCGAAGGGAAGGAGAAAATTTTCGAGACACATGAACCATAGAAAAGAAAAACTCGGAACTGATCCATGGTGGAAACGCTACCTGACTTGATACCAACAAACAAAGCTCTCTGTCGAGGAAGAACTTAAAAATAAAGAGTGATAAATTCTGCTCCTTTCAGAGACAATAGCTTCGCTTCTAGTATTATAGAAGGACGAGACCACCTCAATCTCCCCTCCATGAATACACCCTCAAACTTCATCGAACGCCACCAATGACCAAAGGATACCAACACTGCATCACTCAGAATCACTCGTGAGTTCAAACCACCCGCCGCCACCAACCCATGACCTCACAGGACTCTTCACCACCACCAACAAAGCAAAACTCCGAGTCAGATTTTGTACAGTATATAGCTTTGTACCTCGGGATATACAGATATCCCGAATTCATTAGCCGCGATAATTAGGTAGACCTACTGCCCACCCACCACCCCTGACCCCCTCCAACAACCTTTCATCCCTTTCACACTCCCCCCTCCGAAAAATTTCCCCATCAATAACCACTAACTTAATCACAACCTCTATCAACCACACCTCCACTAACCGAATAACTAGGTCAACCTGTGTGAACCGCACCCATAGGTATTCTCGCACCGAAATCAAATGGGCCTAAGGTCCAACGACGGATGATGGATCAGGTGATGCCATGCGTCCGTTGTCCACCTTGTGCGACGTGCACCCCCACCACTGGAAGCCTAATTCAACCTTCTCGCAGAGGGGAAGAAATTGAGTGGACAAGGCTTTCGATGACATATCTACCCTTCAATACGGGTAGCTGCAGGTGTAGCTGTTGGGGCTTGGTACGGCTATGATGGGAAGCCTAATCGGCGGATGCACCGGGTGGGGTCCGGTTTTGTGTGGGGTTTATGTGATAGGTGCAATGGCATTTGCGGTATTACTGCAGTGGGATTGGAGATTTTGCAAGTGTGGATTGCTAGGGTTTATGAGTGGTATGTTCTGCATGGAATAGAAGGCTTGACCAGGAGTAGCGTGCTATTCAGGAATTTCATGGAATAACTAACTTATATCTACCAAGTTTTTTAAAAGGGAAAGAAAAATAGAGGCGGGAACACAATCCAAGTCCCAACAGACATAAAACTATCAAAATTTAATATTCGTGACATAACCGACCCCTCCTCCACCAGGATAATAATATTACACCCCCGACTCAACTCCCTCCACAACCACCTCCTCGTACACCACAACCTTTCCCTGGCCCTGCACATGGCCCCCCCTCTCACGGCGCTCATACCGCTTCTGCATCTACTGCCCAAACATCATCAACGCCTAGTGCGTCATGGAGAAGACCGCAGAGAACATGGGGATCAGGATCCAGGCATATATCACCCAGTCCGGGGTCATCATGGCGCCGGTGGTGAAGGTGGAGAGGTATGGCTTCAGGATCAAGTTGACCCAGGAGAGAAGGACGGGACCTACAGCTGGGCAAACCCGAAAACCACCAGGATATGTCACAATTTGCAAAGCCCGCTGTAGATAATAGCAGAAGCAACCGATACCGCAACTGCGCCGGTGCCTGTTAGGATGTAATGTATTCCCCGCGCCGAGTAGGTCCCGTACTCCGCCCTCTGGTCTTGAAACCATATATTTTGGCTCTCCTATTGGGACATGAAGAAGTCGAGAAGCTATATATATAAACTAGCATTCTAGTTCACCGACAGGATCGAAGGGCGAGAGGGGGTGACTGCAGTAATAGATATATGAGCCGGAGCTAGATAAAAACGCCAATGCGTAAACTCCCCCTTGGCAGGACCGCCGGTGTACAAGCCACTATCTGAGTACAGAAATAGGCGCAGCAGGGACCCAATTGATATTAAATGGCATGCTCTCTTCCTTCATTAACGAGCCGTCGAGATATCTCCGGTCGTGAGAGGATCAACACCGGGATTTGAAAGGTGAGGCGGCCGGCTGTTCGGCAATTATCCGGTCTCCTCCACCCGATCGATAATTGGGCGGTGAAATCTAGCTTGAATAGAGTGTCTGGGAAACGAATATCGTATGTTCCCCCATAGACCCCCGATCGCCAAGCGAAAAGTACCTACTATCTAGTTATTCAAGACCCCGAGGGAGCTTAGGGGCCGAGTTGGGTTGGGAGGTGTTCTTTCTGTAGGAAATATGCCAAGTGCCCACGGCACTCGCCGCCGGAGGTCTTCCTGTCATTCCTCCCCGCCAGGACCGGCCTCATCCCCAACTCAATATGGTGGCCACATTAGGTTCCGGCAGCCAGGGCTGGGGGGATCCCAGAAGTACCGGATAACGTAAGCTCAAACTAGTACCGCGGCGCCCGGCAAAAACCCTCATAATACGAAAACTATTATCATACTTGCCCTGGGAGTTCTACAGAGCAGGTGATGACTGATCTACGGTGTCATACTCGAATAGTAGTGTTTCTCGAGTACCGTAGCAGGGTTTCCTAATAAACTTATTAACAACTTGGCAGGGACACGGCGCAACTGTTACCGTCAGTCGCTTGAAAGCCTACCCGGCAATATCTTCACTCCTCACACCCAAGTATCATACGAACTCACGTCGCCCACCCCTGAAAGTTAACCTAAAACACGGAACTGTACTGCTGGGATTCGATAAAACTTTTGCCCGATAGCTAAGATAGATGATCCACAAAACCCCCAACTTGTATTCAAACACCACAACACCCCCAGGTAAAACAAATCCAACAAGCACTATCAAAAGAAACAGCGAAAAAGGTATATACAGCACTACAAGCGAAATCAAGAAATAGAGAGCCCCCACTTAAAGCACTTATAGTCTAAACCGAGTGCCCCCCCAACCCGGTATCCAGGCACTGGCAAACATCATCCCAGTCGTCAGGCTTCCTCCTAGTATCTAACTTCGGGCAACTCTTGACAAGCCTCATCTCCGAGCACTTGAAGACTATCATCCAACTCCTCTCTAGAGCGTGGCCGAAATATGGATTTTGTGGAGCATCTTCCATGCCAGGCTGCCTCGTATCCTGGTGAATCCAGTGCTTCTCATCACTCTCCAATACCTCTTTAAGGTGTTGGTAGATATGCTTATCGGTTCCCTTAACCCTTCTTGAAGAGACGATAAACCCTGACCCGCGAGACAGAAGGATACTAGTGCCCGGGCACAACTCTCCATAAACGGCTGAGAATATCTGAGGTACCCGAGCCCAAGTATCTGCCGATGCCCAAGGGTCACGGCATTCGTTGCAGGAGCATTCTGCATGGCCAATCCCGAGAGAAAGCATACCAGTAGAAGGAAGGAAAAAATCTTCAATCCGAGCCTTCACATGATCAAAGTCCTCAATATCCGGATGGAGGAAAAGGGTGTGGTCTGCGAGATTATCCCAGTGTTTCAAGATATGGTGGAGATAGGCTCCAGTCTCACGACTAATGTTGGGAATACTCTCGGCAGCATCCGCACCGGTCTCCTTGATTAAAGACACCAAGTCCGCTGTTTTATCCATGCTGTACACCACCACCTTTGTCTCCAAAGTTGAAAGCTGCGGAAGGCTAAGGATTTCCTCCACCCGATCACGAATTGTTTGGGTATTCTCCTGGGACATGCTGATAACAATATCAAACCTGCTCCTAGAGACACGGTTGCCGGTGATGAACCTAGAGGAGCTGTATGACGTATGTGCACCCACAAATGTAGCATCTCGAGTAGGGTATCGACCATGATACATTGTTCCCAAAACTATCACCGTAAAAAGGGAAGCAGCACCAATTCCCAACCGGCGATTTGATAGACTTCCTGTGCCAAGCCGCAATCCTCGTAGATGCGCATATTGCTCGTTGATCTTGTCGGCGCCCAGTTTGTAATACAAAAGACCAGATAGGGCAATGCTGTAGCCAAAAAATTGAAGGATAGTAACTGGATTTCCCCAGATGATCATTGAAGCACAGACGAGCAAAATATCCTTCAAAACACCGCAAAGAGTGAGGACCAGTGAGGACGTTTTCCCAATCAAAAAAACCACCGAGACATTTAAACCGAATGCTACGAGAGCATTTAGAAGAAATGTAAGCCATCCAATCATCAGTAGTTCTGATACCCCCAAGGAACTGCTCTCGAAAATCAAGAACAGCACGAAGTTCATGGCTGCGCATATCGGTGCGAAATAATATAGCGAGACAAGTGGATCCATCTTGAGCTCTGCTGAAGAGAGCAATCTCTGAACCATGACAAGTCGGACTGCCTCGAATCCAATTCCGAAAACCTGGAAGATAAATCCACTGGGATCGAAGAGGATCTCGCCGTAAGAGGCAATCATAATCCCAATCACGATAAAGGTGACATTCCTCAGGACACTCAAATTCAGACTCTCGACCCCCAGGCTCCAAGAGGCGATAAGCACCGCTACAGGCGTGGTCGCCTAACATGACAGTTAACAGCTAACCCCGGGGTAGTGCAGGGACGGGCTGTTACCTTCAACATCTGGATAAATGATACGCTCAGATAGAGATATGCCTTGTTGCTACAGACCAAACTCAAGCTAAAGAAGAGGCCAATTGGACAAATAGCACGCAAGTAAACCTTCCCGGTCATTTTGACTGCCTTCCGGCCATCGAGCAAAGTGCTTGTTCTCGCAAGAAACTGAGTCACAATGGAGGAAAATAGGAGATGCCATGTTGTTAGGAAAATTGCTAAACCCAATGTCAGTTCAATGATTCTCTTATCATGAAAAGCAGCAGGGGTATAATTGATAAGGAAACGGGGGGTAGTACGAAAACCTGGGAACGGAAGATCAGCAACTACGCAACACAACGACAGCGACTATTCAGGGATTCTCATACCGAAGTTTTTGGTTCCAGGATCCAGAATCCACTTGTTAAATAAAATGACAGCGGAACTCAGAGAAATCCACACTCTGGAAGCAAAAAAAAATCAAAAATCTTTAGTTATGTCTCAGACATTCCGCATAAGCTGGAGTGTGTTTACATTACATAGAAAGCTGGATGTATCCTATCCCTAGGCTTCCCCAGGGCAGCGGGGGGCGGTGTTCCTATCGCTGGTGTCATGGGTTGTGCGGTTGTCCGGGAACCCTCGTGATTTTCGGAGCCCCCTTTGTCATAAGAGGCCATAGTGATAGGAGGCGGCTTGAGAGAAGAGTGGAGAAAGTCGAAAACAAGAAGACAGGGAAACAGGGAAACAATGGATGAGAAAATGAAACAAAGATATATGATAAGACAAAATCAAGAGAGAAGAATTGGGATCCCAAGTTGGCTCAATGTCTAGACGGTTTCCAGGGATAAAGAGGAGGGGTCCTAAATTTTTATCATCTCAATCCTAGAGGTATGATAGTGGTATGGGAAGGCCCTAGTGGTGATCTCTGGGGATGCGGATCGGAGACCAGGAGGGATTCTCTTACCATGTTTAAAAATTTGTGAAAATGGGACTCCTCCCCCTTCCAATCCGCCTCGGAGGAAAAAAGTCAAAATACCACCGGAAGACGGCAGGGTAAGGTCTTGGGCAGTACCAATGCCAACTCACCTTAGCTGTGGGGCAATTCTATCATACTTCAAACTGCTGACACTAAAAAAAAAGAGATAGCCATTATCGATTGGAATGCTCCATGCTGACAAAAAGGATTTGGGGACAAAATGTGTGTAAATTTAAACTTGCGTTGTTTTTAGAGTAATCGGAAGATTTTAGAAACACAGTAAAATGGTACCCAGAGTTGATTGGAAAAGATACTGCTGTACTGTACCCAATTCGATAGTGGTAACCTATTTTTTTTGCGAGACTTCCCCAAAATTTAAAACACTATCGGGGGTGACTAAATCTTTAGTAATCGAAAAACATGAGGCTTTTATTCTAACAAAGTAGCATTCAGCAGAGTAATAACATCTCATAAAATTACTAGACTTCTCAAGATCACTATTACGATTTCCACATCTTACAAGTTTCATGGTTTTAAATGTTTTGCTTTTACAAGCCGTGAGCATACCGGTAGGATGAACTACTTGTATGAGGTTAGAGCTACAAAAAAGAATGTTGTATGATATCATAATAATATTATTATTAAAAAAAAGTCTGCACAGCCCTTATGACTGTGTCATATAGAATGCTGACATGTTTTCAATTTTGGGACGCTACCCTGCTGACGCTGACGAAAACTTATATAGTTGGGACTGGACACCGGGTGCTGACAGCTTGACCGTCCCTAACGATCCTGCCAATACAGCACAGAGTTACTCATCAGCTTAAAGTATTGGATTGGAAAGTATCGAAAGGGGGGATTAAGCCATCTTTCGTCGCTAACAAACATCTGACACCCCGTGACCTTGACATGTTAAAATCCCCACCGTGCAACGACACGGGAAATATATAGAATTGACATTGATACCGTGGTAGAAGTAATGCCCGTATATCAGGGACAGGCAGACAGAGAATAATTGAAATGGTCGAATACTTTGCTCTCTCCCATCCTCGAATGCCTAAACTATACCAATTAAGAGAAATCCGAAACTACTCCGCGAGAGTTCCCCAAAATTTACAGTCAACTCCTGGCAGTCACTCACTCGGCTAGCGGCATTTAATTGCTACCTAAGGGGACGGAAACATCATCATTTCCTGGTAGAGAAAGCAAAGGGGATGGATCATCAAGGGGTTCCCCCTCAAAAAAATCCCCCTAAATCGACGGATTCCCACAGAATCATTCTGCCAAGTTGTATGCGGTCGGTAAGTATCCGCGTGAATTAAACTGGTGCCTTGTTTTCGCTTTCGGACCACCGTGCAAACTTCTGTATCATCCTCTTCTCACAAGCAGGAATTGTTCTGTCCGATCCAACCAATGAGTGTCCGCAGCGCCTTTTGGGCAGGTGGGTTAATACTTGTATATAGAGCCCGGGGGATCAAACCGCTCTCAGCGACTAGGCACCTCGTCCATCACCAAGCAAGATACGCAAACCGATAGTCATCCAAGAAAAAAAAACATTTTCGAGTGAGACTCTGTGAAGATATGTCCCCATGTTCGGAATTTTCCAGGCGGCCCGAGTCGAGAACATAGCCATAACCAAAGACAATCCGGTACAGTGAAAGAAATACTTGCAGCTGCAAATTATAATCCAGTCCAAGACACTCACAGGCGGAAGGTTCCGGGTCAGAGGACTCAGGTCCGCATGTACCAGAGCAATAACGACACTTTACACTTCCCTTTAAGTCTCAGCTCACAAAAGAGATTTTTACTTCCGCATAAAGGCGTGCGCAAAGCGTCGCAGCTCGTATTCTCGTGCCAGTGAGGTCTCCCACAGTGAGCCTGTCAAGGGTTGTGTTTGGAAATGATCTGCTGTCCTGTCAAATTTGTTTGTTCAAGCCACGAAGAGTGTCACGGGGGCGCCTGGGGCCAGTGGGAAAAATAAAAAAATAAGAGAATATATTTGGGGGAAGGGTGTCACTGGTGTTGGGCTTACATGTGAGGTCTCTTCTGTGTGGTTATTGGACGCCCGTATTGGTTGCCTGTTGATACTGGCTGGGGTAAGGTCCTTCCGCTCTGGGGGGTTTGTTGAGAGGGGTGAGGAGATTGCTCCAAGAGGCTTCCGTGGTTTTACAAGGAGTTGGTGAATGGGGTGAGAAGCATCGTTGGGGGATCGGCTTCGGGTTCACTCCACGTACTTTATTGTTCCCTAGTATCTTGAACCCACAGCGTTGATCGAGAGTTTCCGGGCTTTGAAATAGCCCAACGCCACACAACCTGAAGTACGAGATCTTCCGATGTATTGCTAGATATTGACCCGCTAGCAACCCGCTGTGATATCAGATGCGTATCTATTTCAAGAGGGCTGAGGGGGACCCTTTGTCCGGGGCCTATGGTCCTCCGGGTGAGTAAAGTCCGGTGGTAGAAAGGCATAAAATGGCTGGTTAGAGCCAGTCGTGGCAAACGCCCCACTCCCGCTATCGAGTCTCGTACGAACAAAATAGTTGTGAGCTTGTGTGACCTGACAGCCTAGAGGCCCGATTCCTGAGACTTTTGTACTCCCCTAGGAGAAGTCACAGATAACATCCTGGCGGGTCTAGCCAACCACAACTCTGAGGAAAATTTATGTCCATTGTGAGAGACAGATAATCCTGGACTATGCAGAGGCGAATGTGCCTTTAGAAAACCATGTTCGGAAACAGCCACCACTTTTCGTGGAAAAATATCATAGCGTTATCCACCAGACCTCAGTCACAAAGTTCATAAAGTGCCAGGCATGAAGGTTAAGTCGGTCAAAGTTCATCTGGTTGACTCGGTGGCCTTTCCTGCCGCCCAGAGAACGGCCTTTACCCAGCCACCGGACCGGACAGACTTTCGCGCATACCAAAAGTAGGGTACAGTACGAGTACTTGTGCTCGAGTACTTGTGATCTGCCGGCGCTCCCCACAATCACAGTGTCCTAGGGCAATGGGGTGGCTCCGTTCCCCTCGGGACTCTCCATCTCACCGAGGTTGGGCTTAGTGGCTGAGATCTGACCATCCTATTCGAGTCCATCTACTCGAGTATATACTTGTAATCCTGGCGTAGTATAACCACCGTGCAAGGCAAATCACTCATGTGCTGTACAAACACATTCCAAGTACCGGTATTTAGGGGAATATACCCCATGGGTCCGGTTACCCGTGCTCAAGTAGAGGCCATAGCTCACCGCAATTGAGGTCTCCTCTATGAAAGGGTATCCTTGCCCTGTTGGGTTTGAGATCCTGCACAAATGCCTTAAAACTCACCAATTTCGAACACTAAGCTGCCAACACCGTAGATCGGCCACCAAACACAAGCTCTAATCTCTCGGAGAACTATCGCACTATCATACCGTACTTGAGTTCGGAACTTTGCGAGAGAGCTTGTCTCGGTTTTCTCAGTCTCAACTTAAAACGATTCCTTAAACTATCATGCAATCTATAGAAAAAAGATCGTAAAATCTCTCGCAAACTACTCTTGCACACCAAGCGTGGAGGTGGCGAGTACGGGTCTGGTGCTTGTATCTATGCACTGCTAATATCCCAGTAACCCCCAGTACTCGAGTACTCGAGTATACTGGTATATTATATTACCGGTACTTAGATTCCGCAAGATCCCTTACATTCTGCACCCACCCATGTCACACTAGGTTCTCGGCACTCCCGAGTACCCGCAACCACTACCCCCGAGACATCGATCTTCTCACGCTACTTGAGGATACCGTACTTGTACAAGTACAATAGAATCTCAAAAATTGGACATCGCGCTTGGTGGTCCAAATTTTCCTTCTATGGAAAAGGGGCAAGGAAATAGCAAAAAAAAAAAAAGGTGTGCCGTTCAGCCCCCTGAAAGTTAAAAAAACAAAACAAACAACATTCCAGACCTTACCAGAGAAGGCAACTCGAACGATATATCACCCGGAATTGCTTGGGATTTTGCGATAGCAGACACAATATTTCTGAGTTGCGAGTTACACTCAGGAATGTTCTTTCATTCCTTCATTGATGACTAATTTTCGGCCTAGATCTGGTGTTTCCTGTAGTCCCTATATTCGATCGATCAAGGCCTCATGATAATCAAGGCTTGGGTCACGTAAGCAGTCAATCAACTTCAGGGTATTACTTCATCCTTCTTGCGATGTTTGAAGAAACCGCAGACCAGTTTGACGCGACCTCATGACCCAGTGTTCTGGGTTTGGGGCCTAGTGTCACCTAGGTTGCTTCGCATCTTTGCTCGGAAGGATTGCTTGATATGATATAATACCATATGCTTCCCATGCCAGATAGTTTCCAAGGTGATAACTTTATGGCTAAATTCTACGCTTTTTCCAGAATCGTTATCCTGTGCCAGTCTAGGTATCGCATAGGTATCATTTGTCGTAAACTAGGCTATGAGTATAAGTGCTATGGCCAAGACGAGCGCTCGAGAGCTTGACTATGCCTTGGATAACCTCCGCCAGCAAGCCAAGCTGTTGCACAATCGGGTAGAAGGAGCGAACTATCGGGAGTACTTATGCTACCATATTTCACTTCTTGTTTCGCGGAATACAATTCCTAATCAACTGCTCATAAGTGGCAAGTGTAAATGGTAGCAATTAAGGGTGAAAAACTGACACGCAACGCAGTGGAGAGAAGGATGGACAAGTGTTTGCCACTAGCCTCTGGTGGTATCCAAGCCCGTGTGTCGAGGGCATCAGCGGAAGGGTTTTGAAAAAATGAGGATCCACTAATGCGCAAACCCAACCCCTGCTTAACCCCCGAACGTGTGGTATTCCGGCTACCTGCAGTACCTGGACGAAGTGCCCGGGAGAGAGCAATTTAGACACCATGAAGGGAGGGCTCCCACATAGAAAGTAAAAGCTGGGTGAGAATGTGGTGATAGGAACGTGGAGTGGAGCCGGATTGTGCTTCTATCCAATTCCAGTAGCTATGAATAAATGACTGAGTTCTCCCAGGCTTCGATTCCCAGGAGGCCGCTTTGCTTGCTTGCTTCTTGAATCGTAGGGACAACACTACAGCACAGGAGCAGCATCACAGTATTCTGTTTCTTCCCATCTAGCACCTAAATTGCGCTTAAGATATGACTCCGTCGGGATGAACATGGTGTGTTCCGGATATCTAGATCTCTCGGTGAAGGTCAATGCTCTGGCACCAGTGCTGACGACGGAATATAGCCAGTGCTAAACGAGTCTCTACTACTCACCGGTGGAGACCCGAGAACTTTAGACGATATTAGCGATACCAAGTGGTTGGCCATCATGCGGTATGGATTATGGTATAGTATCTGCTCCCTCAATCTTTACCCTGTTATTTAACAAGTGATTTAGGCATGTACAGTAGTTGTCTGGCCGATAATTCCTGGTATCGGTTTTCTTTATGCAGGTTTAGCCCGAAAGCACGCTTCGCTAGGGCTCCTTTGGCAGTCGTTTTCAGTCTCGGCGGTGATATCTTTCCAATGGTTAGTGATCTTTCCTGGCGGATTCGCGGAAATTTCCACTGACAAGTCAGGTGGTGGATTGGGTATTCACTTGCCTACTCCCGAACCCGGAGAAGTTCATAGGGGACTTTGAAAATATTGTGCTGAGAATGTTGCAGCTGCCCCGTCTCTCGGTTCAGGTTATATCCCAGAGATTTCGTTCGCCCTTTTCCAGGTAATTTGACCTTATTCCCCCTTACATCATGGCGCTGTTGCTGATACAGGGCGATTTGATAGTTGTTTTTTTCTGTGTTGTCACTGTACAAATTATGATTGGTGGTGCCCTCGAGGGCGGGAGTCTTCTGCCAAGCTTGCTATTTGGGTTTGCCTGGGCAAATGCTGTCCACCGGTACTGCCCACTCGCTTGCGTAAGTACCCCTTTCACTCAAGTACCTTTAAAATTCGAGTGATTGACCCTGATGCGCAGTGGACTACGCTGGTGAGGGCCCGGTGCATGTCGCTTCTGGTTTCTCAGCATTAACCTATGCTCTAGTTCTTGGGAAGCGCCAAGGCTACCAAAGAAAAGAGCATAGACAAACACTTGATAATGTAGCAATGGTCTTTCTGGGAACATGGTTTGGGTGGCTATGCTTCAATGGAGGAGGTGCCTTAAATGCCACGATTAGACCTATGTAGGCAATGTTTAACACTACTCGTAATGTAAGTCGGGAGTATAGTATCTTACCTACTCTCACTCCCTCACCGGAAGTTTGCTGACATGTGATCCAAGTTGCGGTATCATTGGATGGGTTACCGCCGGTTACTTCAGAAAGAAGGAAAAATTCTCTGTCGCGGGTGCTTGTGAAGGAGCCATCGCAGGTATTTCGACTATTCTGGTCAACGGTAAATCTTTGGATTCCAGACTCACAATTTGTAGGACTTGTCGGAATTACGCCAGCAGCTGGGTATGTTGCCGTTTGGTTTGCGGGTAGGCATCCGGAAGCATACTCATCCATTTGCCACAGATTCTATTCGTTAACCTAATATAAAGCTTCGATCGCCTTCATCACGGCAGTCGTCTGCTCCCTCTGAGAGGAAATTAACATCTGGATTTGTATATAGACGAAGGGATGGATGTATCCAAGCTCTATGGAATCGGGGGCGCAGTCGGTGCTTTCCTAGTTTTCCTACCAGGGATTCTCGCGAGCGAATCAGGAAATATACCCCATCCTCCCTTTCTCACACCTGGGGACTTCTGGCTTATATATCTACGGGGTGTTTAAATCAGCCTGTCGGACAGCATGACTTCAGCACCTGGGGTTATTTGACGGAAACGGAGTTCAAGTAGCCAAACAGTTAGTAGACATACTAGCCATAGCCAGCTACTCATTCTCCGTGTCGGCAATTATCTTGTTGGCGATGAACCACCTTCCAGGCCTTCAGCTGCGACCCTTTGGGGAAGCCGAGCTTCGTGGCCTCGATAAGCACGAATTTGCGGGGACGAAACGGAGGACTTCCGGGGATATGAGAGGGACAGACTGATAGTCGGGGTATCACTCGGACCACTGTGCTCCCGCGCGCTCTGACACCAGAACGCCACGGCAATCAATAGCCGCAACAGCCGGAATTCAAACAGCATCATATGATACAAGCTTTCATTTACGATACGGGGATAGCAACGCCTCCCAAGAGCTCTACAACCCCGTCGGATAATTCCCCCGCGGTAGCGTAAATTTTGAAGGAGTGGGTGAGTGGGCAGTACCGGTAATATTTCAGGAAGCAAGGGAGGGAAAAAGAGAGGGGGTTTCTTTCATGCATGATCCCGATATTTTGTTTTACAGAGAAGCACTTATTTTTGTAGCGGTTTATTTTATTTTAGGCTTCGTATGGTAAACCGTGTGACAAAGTTGAACTACAGTAAGGCAGATAGTCGTGGGCTGTACAGTACTTGTACATCACAACCTATCACAAGTGCTTGCACTGTAGGCATAGTACAGTGTTGGTCATAATACAAGCAAAGCAGACTTAAACGGGATGTCGGGATAATCCAACTGCGCAATGCGATAGAGTTCCATTATTCCGATACAGCGCAAATAAAAGCTTCAAAATTTGATGCACAACTCCACACTCCCTCCGGCAAGCGGGCACTCTCATGCCGGCGGTTAGGAAGCACGATTAGTAGAGCATAGTGCGAGTAGTCCTTTATTGATTACCGTACTGTAGGTACGCAGGGCAGGAGTTTCATCAACCCTACAATTTCCTGTGCGTATTTTAGAGATTGGATACTGAGAACAGCTTCGTGGTGTTCTTGATACAGAGATAAGAAATACCGGTACGGCACTATGTTCGGAAAACCCTCTGTACGTCAAGGTACAGTGAGCTACTCGTAATGTAAAACCAGTCTACAGTAGTACCACCGACGATCCATCGTAAGTATTGTACCACGTAGCCACCTATAATAGTACCGGTACTTGTATTCCCCTCGCGATCCAAGATACTCGAGCACCATCGTATTAACTTCCCCGCGTTGTACAGTACCTTCAATACTCGAGTATAGTGCAAGCTGTGGGTGGGTGTCTGTCCGCTTGGAATACCAATATTCTAGGCTAATATCATGGCCGTGCACGGCACAGCACGACAGAGGCGCCCACGCGTAGCACCGCATTTAGAGACTACACTCCGAAGATGTGGGGGATGTTATGGGAGTTTTGTTTTTCTGGACGAGCTCGGACTATCGTACAGTATGAGATCGGAGGGAAGATGTGGGTGATGGCGAGCAGGGGAACTCGCTCGCCAAGACAGCACAGGAAAGTACTCGTGCAAGAGGGAGAAGAGATACCGGTAGCACATTAATCAACACCATGCCCTCGAGCCACTTTAATCTCCGCGTTCCTGGAGTTTATCGGGCATACCAGTAGTGTGAATAAGCAGATTCCAATAAGTGGGTTCTAATTTATCCCATTGCGGTTGCACAGTCTGACCCATTTCTACCTGGGCAGGCTGTCCTGCACTTCAATGCATTGCTTAAGAATATGCCACACCCTCCCAAATAGGACCGAAGTCCCGCAACGAACTTGGTCCCCGGTGTGGAGGAATACCGGTACACATCTTTCCCTTTGACTAATCAAGACACTTTTCGTTCCATGCTAAAGGGCAGCACTCCCAATATACAGGCCTCCAGCAGAATTATATCCTTAGCATCCAGAGCGGGTGGTCCATAGTGGGTTGAAGACAGATGGATGACTGCGCTGGTGGGAGCTCAGCCGAGCGGTTTTGCTACGGCACTCGCGACTTCCGGTGCCAAGATCGTGGAGGACAGGACAGGAACAGTGCTTACGAGATGTGCTTCACGAATTTCAATAAATTTATTCTATGATAGTTCACTGACCAGGTATGTAGTAAAGAGTCCCTGTGGCGATCAGGTACTGTGATCGTACAGGACACCACTCAATGCCATCTTACAGATATCTCATTTAGTATCATACTTGAACCCGGAGCCGCAAGATACTGTAATGACAGTGCTCGTACGAGTACTGTACAGTGCATAAACCACCGCCCCACGCTCACGCCACTTCAGGAGGAGCAAGCGAAATCATCAACCGGCAGCAGCGTACAGTACGAGTACCGGACAATCTTATGAAGAATGGGCGGCTATGGTTCCCGATCAGAACGATTGCTAAGATGCCTCAGCCTCGCACTCTGCTAGAATACTCCACCACATCTAACCAAGCCACAGATGACTGCGAAATTTAATGAAGGATTGTCTTGGCGTAAGCTAATAAGGGATCTCGTCCTCGATACCAATCGGTGCAATGCCTTATCGAGGGAAGGATGATAGGCTAACCGCCGCTGACCAATTTTCCCAGTTTCCCGGCGAGCTGGTTGACTGGACCTGGTAAATTTGATACACTTATTGCAGTGGATTCTTCATTTACCTCCGTCAGTGCCCCCCACCCCGACGCGAGCGGACAGGCGAGGAGGACTGGTACCGGTACTGTAGTTTGCGAATGTTCAAGCGCACCATTGCGATGTGCCAACTTTAGGCGGGTCATATTGTATTATATGACGCTAGCTAGATTAATGAAAGGGTGATGGATTGCATATCAGTTATTCTATTACAGGGCATTGATATTACTGGGACACGGAGGTGGGGGCGGTTTACCTACTGTTTAGTTGCGGTTTACAGCACAGTACTGACTGCACTATACTGCAGTATCATACCATTCAGCAGACTAGATCCAAGCGCCTTACAGTGTTCATCCTTCATCCTTCACACTCCACTCTGTATTGAGTCGACCCATCACCGGTACTCGAGTACACCTGCAGGGGCATCTGACTTGCCTTTCCTTCCATCCATCCTATTCTCGGTGCCACGAATCCAAACCTGACAAATCCAAAGCGCCAAACAATCCCCCACCGGTAGCCCGAAAACGCCAATATCATATCATACGTTAAATTTTTATATAAACCCTATGGCACTCCCCCATCCGAGACCTTTCCTTCTCACCACTCCACACCACCCTCTCCTACCCACACTCTTTACAGTACAGTCTTCCAATCTCCAACTAGGCGCAAGCAGCCAAGGTTTGATACCAACCTTTTTACATTCTTTTCTTCCATTTCAAATTATCCATTCACTCTTTGACCCGGGTGGTCTAGCATTTTGCCTCTTCAATTCCTCCCATATCAAATCACATTCCTTACTTCAATTACCAAGCCCGACAATCACTCAAAGCAAGCAAGATCCAACGACAATATTATAAAAAATGAAGCTCACACTCGCATCTCTCCTTGCTCTTAACGCTGTCATTGCTGTTCACGGGCGTGCTAGTATGATATACCCCCCCCCCCTCCCCTCTGCTAAAGGGACAGTGGCTAATAATTAGTATAGTCCCCGAAACTCAGCCAGAAGCAATCTGGGACCGCCTCGTCGGTCGCTTCGCCAGCAGTTTTGAGGCCCATCGCCATAACAACAGAGCGGTGTTTCCAGAGTACAAGCCCTCGGGAACTCAAGGAGTCGTTCCGAGTGCCGGGACGACCGGAAGGCCGACTGGTACCGGAACGGGACCCATTGGGACAGGAGCCGTTGGGACAGGAACGTCTGTGCTGGCGGGCACGGGTACTGGGATAGTTTCCGGGACTGTGAGCGCCCCGCTTAAATCATGGGCACCAACTTTTGGCTGACAAAGACCACCTTAGGGAATTCCGACCTACGGTGCCGGAACAGGAATCTTTATTGGCACGGGTACCAGGGGTGGTGTTTACCCAACTGTAGGCTTCTCCCTCTTTGCCAATTTCTCTATAGCATCCGATTAACCTAACTTCCTTTGCCAGGGCACTGGAGTAATTCGCCCACCAACAACGAGCATCCCCCGTCAAATTCCCACCTCGATCCCCAGCCAAATTCCCACCTCAATCCCCGGCCAAATTCCTACCTCAATCCCCGAGCCATCCCAAAAACCCAATACAACTTCAAAATCCCCGCAACCCTCAACCGGCGTTCCGCCAGGTGCCACTGACCCAGTCCCACTCCCACAGTGCTCGGGAGCCACGTCTGCCGCCGAGACAAGAACAGTCACCCAACCGGCTGTGACCGTAACTCAGCCTCCTGTCACAGTAACCATGCCTGTTACCGTTACTGCACCAGCTGTCACGGTTACCGTAGCGAGCGGGGAATGTTATGATGACTCCGAAACATACTAAACAGTGGTTGTCTTGCTTGGGAGGGGGGGATCTGGTAATCCTGGAATGTAGTTTTTTTTTTCATTTTTTCATTTTTTCATTTTTTCATACTCCCTCTACCCCGATTTCTTATCGATAAACTTAGTGTGGGTGAGGGGTGTGGGGTGGGGGGCGGAGCGGTATGGTAAAGAGGGAAATTGAACTGGGTTTGAGACTCCAAATGTACAGTACTGTACTGCAAATTATAGAAGATTGTAGAAATTAAAACTTGGGCGTTCCCCGACCTAATCCATTCATTCCACTGTGGTGATCTATATCATACAAGTGCGGAAATTCCTAGCACAGCTATCCTGATCAACCGGAGATACACAGCGGGGTTATGAAACTGCCAATGTTTAATCCTAATAGGCAATATTCCCACCAAGAACCAATAAGTGATTGGTTTCGAGCTCGACAGTGATTTGGAGGGGCACCTTTCCCGGGCAATAAGCACAGAAAGTGGGATTTGCAAAATATATTATAGCAAAAAAAAACCAGTGAGTATATGAGATGAATTCACAAACCCCATTTCCGGGCACTTATTCCCTGGGACAAGTAGGGGAAGTGGTTTCAAGTCAGCCCATCAATCCCCAGACTATCGGGAGTTGGGGAGAGCATCACACTTGTAAGTGACACCGCGAGTGAAAGGGCTAGAAGAGCAAGCATGTCTCGGAATCATCATGAATACTCACTCGGTATGAGTGAGAGAACCGTGCAAACTCCTTGCAGACACAACATTTGCTAGGGCAGAACAAAAAACATGAAAGAATTGTAAACACAACATAGTCTACAGTATTTTTCAGGTGAGGGTCTAGGGGTCTGGGCCTGGACTTTGAAAACTCTGAGCGGGAAAGAAAAGAAGTGAGCAAACGATCACCAACCTTCAACAAACTACACCTCTGGTTTCCTTCGCCCATCCACCACAAAGGCTACACAATCACACCCACATCCACAAAAAAAAGCTCTATCACCAAAATGGACAGCTCAATCATAAACTCCCCGTTCCCGCACCACTCCGAACCCCCATTTGTCAGTCCGTTCATAACTCCGCGCACTCGTTCCCGCTTGCGCAACCCGACCACCCTCACCACCACCAGTACCGAGAGCACGCCTACTCCGGTGACCAGAGGCCACGGCACAGCCCGCGCCACCACTCCAAGTATCATCGGCCAGCACAAGATCAGCACCCCATCCCCCACGAAAAACACTGCTAGGCTGTCAACCCTCCCCCAACTCACACAGGCCGCCTCGAGCCCCCACTACGCTCAAGAAACCATCTCTTCTGCTGCAAAGCGTAGATACAGGGAGGAGGATGAGGAGATGGATGAGGGAATACAGGAGAGAATTGCCGTGTTGGAAGCGGAGATTCGCATGTTGAGGGAGCAGAGAGGGTGGATTGTTGGGATGATTGAGGGGCAGAAGAAGGGGGGCGGGACCATAAGCAGTGTGGAGAAGGATAAAGGGAAGGGTGGTGACAATGGCGATAACGATGACAATAATGTGGGTGATGGGGTTGTGAGAGAAGAGGGAAAGGGAGGCGGAGAGTGAGGTTTAATTTGTCGCTGGACATTCGGCTATTGGCTCTATTATTTGCGAATGGCGCTCTACTCGAGTAGTGGAGTAGTGAACCGTTTGTCGAGAGCACCCCCTACTCAAAGCCGTTACGACTTCGATGTTCTGCGCATATTATTTAAGTAACTTATGATACATTCGAGTTTCATCCATCTTCTTCACGTGACCAACGAGTGAGGCGTTGTGACCACCTAGATTTTCTGTCATTTCCTGAGCTTTGTTGGAGTGGAGTCGCGATGGTACCTTTTAATACTAGAATTATTATTTCCTTTTCGAGTCTCTCCACAGTGCTTATTTATACAACTACTAGTGAGTTTATGCGATTACATGGAGATGCAGATGGAGTTTGTGCCGCAGAACCACAATTTTACGAATGGTCTCTTGGATAGATTGAATAACATACGGTGACAAGCGTGAGGTAGATGTGCGTTAGAACAAGTAAACTCTGGTTCGTAAGGCAATCTCGACAAGGTGGAAAGGACAGGGGGTGGGATGGCTGAAAAAAACAACAACTAGCTCCAGACAAGGAATACTAGCGAGTATATATGATAAGAACAAATTAAAAATACATATTTTCAATTTCTCAATCACCAACCCTTCATCTGTACGCCGTCTTGAGTAGGTCCCTAAATTCCTCCACATCACTTTCCTTGATTCCATCGATTTCTCCAACAATTTCCAAATCCGCTTTCATCCTCTCCGCATTCGTTGTCCCATTCAAAACGCACACACCACCGCCAGCCTCCCATCCCCTACCCAACGCCAACACAAGAGCGTACATTGCCTGTTCCCTCGTCCAGCCTCTCCCCGCAGCAACCTTTCTGACAATCTCACTCCTGACGATCCCAGGATTCGCAGTGAGTGTCCAGAAACTCTGGTAGACGATACCGTGCTCCCGGCAAAACTCCAGCAACGAAAGGTCATACCCGGTATCCTCGTAAAATCTATTCTGCACAATTGAGGGTGGGACCGAAATCACTGGACTGGAATAGAGCGCGGCGAGAATCGGCAGTGAACAGTTGCTGATCCCAATATGCTTTATCTTCCCGGCAGCAACGAAACCTTCCAACACCTTCCATGCGGATATGGTCGCCTCTAAGGTACGTAGTGGGGAGCGCAGAAGCAGCGCATCAAGACATTCCACACCCAGATTCTCTAAAGAATGTTCCACTGACGCACGGACCTGTTTTTGAAGCGGGGCAGTGGGGTCGTAAGGGATTGTTGCGGGGTCCTGACCGGCCGGTGAGGAGAATTTGGTTTGGATGAAGAGGGAGTTACGTGGGAAGAGGGCTAGCGCTGGCCTTATAAGATCTTCGCGGTAGTGCTTTGGCTGGTTTGCGGTGTCAAGGCCCCGGAAGCCAGCCGAAAGAGCGGCAGATACGAGGTCAGTTGTTGAGGTAGATTTCCAGGCGGTGCCATAGAGGAAGAGAGGATGTTGAGAACCAGTTGTAGGGAGAGTGAGAGTTGGAGGCTGTGGGCAGACAGATGGCGGTGGGGTAGCATTCGCAGATGGTGCCATGGTTGAATTGGCTAGCGATCGAGTTTGGCTTATCGATGCAGAAATGGGTTGGGGAGGAGGAGGTATCTGGAGATGAGAGAAGAAAGGCAAAGAAATAGTAATGTGGGTAAAGGTTTTCAGTTTGGTGGAGGTGGTGTGCGCAGCAAAGAAGGGGGGGGATGTTGGTATCATAGGAGGGAAGAGCACGAGACGAGCTCCAAGGGCATGGTTCAATAGCCGTAGTCCGAACTAGGTTTTTAGGACGGAAGGTGGGGGATACGAGAGGCAGGGGTTTGAATCTATTCGGGCACCAAAAAATCCGATACTTTGTTGGGGAAAAGGCGACGGAGGAGTCTTTTTTTCTTTTTCTTTTTCTTTTCCCCAATCGTTGTTGCATCCATCACACAGTACGGTAACCTCTGCGTCCGGGGATAACAAGAAGCAGCCGTCCATCTCCATCCACCCATGATCCACACAAATTCCAACCAATTTTCAACCCAGGAGTGTTTAATGTGACGTCGATGGACAGGGAGAGAATGAGACCCTGCGTCATGCGCCGCCCTTTGGCTGTGTCTCTTCTTTTCTGCTTCCGAATGCCCACCAATTGTAAACTCAACCCATTCATCCGCCCAACAAACAGAATCGGCCCTCAGTTGTAGTATTGTGATTCATATAACAACGACCTGCGCTTGAGGAGAATTGAGTTCCCCCCTTCCATCGTGGACTTTTCCATCTCAGATAAGCACACCAGCTGAAAGACTATTGAGCGTTCAGATGGTCTGTGAGATAGGGTATCGCCGAGGGACAGAGAGCATGCGCCGTTGAGCACCTTCTAATATCGATAGTGAAAGTTGGCAGCATCGTATTCAAATCTAATATTGTTGAACTTGGTATACAACCACAGACAACAATAAAAGGGGTATCATACCTGTACAAACCGCACAGCACTACGGTACGGGTTGTTTAAAGGATTGGCATCTCCCGTCGGTAGACTACCTGAATGGTCCTCCTAGGTGCGCTGTGGTCTGCAGCATTGAACAGAGCGAGGGATTGTACTGGACTGTGTTGCGGAAAGACGGGTTGTCTCCAAACACCAGGCGCAGGTACTTCTACTTCGATTATGATAGTCTAGCAATTCTCTTAGCACTCTGCCTGTCACTCTCCTAGTATGATACCCTAGTGCACTGTAAGTACGGGTATGTTGGGTCATGGGGCTAACAGGATTGACAACCGGAAGATTCGAGCTTCCTTGGCAAACAATTCTTCATACATCGGGGATGCTTGTCAACTCCAAAATAAACAAAGCTGCCCCTCCAAATCATAATTTACCTAGCATACCCCGCTTCCTTCCCCAGAGTTTTTCTTCTCGCACATTTGCTGAGACTGTCTGGAGGGGGGGACAAGATGGTGCAAATCGCATTGTTACATACTCAACGAAAACCCCTCCCCCTCCTATCGTTCGGTATCATTATTGACGGATCTCCATAAGCGCAAGTTTGGCTGCCTTTTCAGCCGCCCATACTTATTATCAAGCCGTACCAAGTCTCGGATAACGAATATAGACATCGACAGGCTCCGCTGACCTTAGCATGCGCAAATAGCAAAACCTGCCTGGCCGTCTCATCCATATGACTCCCCTGATAAAGGCAACCCGCCCGAGCATCAAAGGTACGTGTGTATTTCTAATGCTCCATCAGGAATGCCTAACCCTCGCCCGCTCCTAAGTAGTATTGCCGTACCTATACTATTTTACACCGCAGCATCTCCTCTACGCATTGGGGGGCGCCCACCCCTTTGGCCTATCAGGCAAGGGAGGGAATCCGATTCCTGGAGCCTGGCAGTGTAACACCCGTGCCAGCGATCGATTGATGGCTTCCTGGTGCGTGCTGTACGAGTACCTTACCCTACCATAATCTACCTCTGTGGTATGATACTTCAATTCAGGCTGACAGTGCGCCATGAGAGTAGGAGGGTTAGGGTAATACGGCAAGCCAGGAGCCTCACAATGCTTGGCGGTGTATGTTGGCCGTGTGCCTTCTCCAGCAGCTTCCCTCCAACCCTAACAACCTCCTCACTCTTGGATCTTCTGTTTACTTTTGAAACACCCCACGATATAGCTATTCCTTCACCTTACCGAACTCGCTGTCACGAATATATATCATTCAATTCTCTTAAACGACTACTCTCCCAAAACCTCACTCCTTCACCCGAAAAAATGCCACGGGGTTCTGCTAAGGGGAAGCGTCAAAAGCAAAAATTCTATGCAGTATACAGAGGCCGAAATGCCGGAATTTTTGACGATTGGTGGCCTTTTTCTACATTCCACCGGCGATCCTTTTGTGGCTAATTTGCAGGTGACAGGAACGAAACCAGATTACAGGTTGAAGGATTTTCCGAACCAATCTTCAAGGGCTTTACCTCGCACGCCGAAGCAGAGTCTTGGATCTATGAGCAACGTGACAAGGAGATCCGCGAAGAGAATGCTCGGTTACGGATGGAATACCCTGATACTGATGAAGATGAGTCGGGAACCGGGGAGCAGCGCGGTAGCAGTTGTCCGCAGTTCTCTCAAGATGATACCGGGTTAAGGGTGAATTACCCGGACCTGGACGCCCTACCTGCTCGTTTGAGCGCCTATGGCGGTAATGGGGCTGGCGCGCCTTCCTACGTCTCTACCCCCTTAAACACCCCCTCCTCCTTCACTCCAAAACCGAGTCCTGAAGCTTTACCCCGTCTCGACCGTGATCAAAAGTGTGTTCTCTCCCTAGTGGAGCAGGGGCATAATGTGTTTTTTACGGGCCCGGCAGGCTCCGGCAAATCACTAATTTTGAAACATATTAAGAATTATCTTGATAGCATAGAGAAAACTTATGCTATAACTGCTCCAACCGGGATTGCCTCGGTACTCATTGGTGGTCAAACTATCCACTCATGGAGCAGGGTTGGGAAAGGGGACAAATCAATAGTTTATTATATAAACAAGTCAAAAAGCACCGTCAGGCATCCCGAGGCCAGGTCGCAGGGTAAGCCCGCCAAGTCGAGGGAGGCACCTTGGAAAGAGACACAGGTTTTAATCATCGATGAAATCTCCATGGTAAGTCCCGATTATCCTACCAGGTAGACGAGGGCCAATTTGCTAAGTACGGTACTCGCAGCTATCTCCAGATCTCTTTGAGAAACTGAGCGTGATAGGCCAACATGCAAGGGGCGATAATGGGTGTCCTGTGAAAGCTCCCTTCGGTGGCATGCAGCTCGTTGTGTGTGGGGATTTCTTTCAGCTTCCCCCAGTCGAAAAGGATTCGGATAAGACATGCTATCAATGCGGTATATATAAATCTCTTACTAAATCCAAATGCAGGACTGATTGGAATTACTAGGGTACCCTATCACACCTCGCGAGGAACGCTCCTATCTGCCACCCAATCACGATTACATTAGAACGAGCGTCGAGTTCCTGGACGAAATCCATGCTTTTCGAGTCGATTCTTCCCGATGGTCCCACTGCTCTAGAGCCGACCGCAGTGGAAGAATGTGTAGCCATCTCTGGAATGAGACTGTGAAGTACTGTTTCCAGACCCCAACCTGGTTCAAAATAGGATTTAAGTCGATCATTCTTACGAAGGTCTTCCGACAGCAGGACAAGGTTTGGTTAGACATGCTTGGGAAATTGAAGGTTGGCCATGTGACTCCAGAGATAATGACTTGCCTGTTAGGCCTTCGGCGGCCTCTGGGTGAGCTAGCAAGTGGCGTTAAACCTACAAGGCTTTATACGCACAGGAATACAGTGGTCGATGAAAATGAGCAAGAATTTAAGAAGCTGAAGGCCACCGAGTACTATTTTGATGCCATTGATGAAGGCACCATCAAAAATGCTAGGTACCGGAAAACATATAACTCTCAAGAGCTTAGCGAATTCAGTAATTCCCCGTTGATACCTAATTCTAGTCGACCGCTAATTCTATTCAGACTTTTTTAAAAACCTTCAGGTTCAAAAGGAGATTAAACTCAAGCACGGTGCCCAGGTCATGTTGCTCTTTAATATCGCACAAAACGAATGCCTAGTCAATGGCTCCCGGGGTGTTATTAGCGGTTTTCAGCACATGAACTTCAATACCTTCACGTCCGGCCGTGTCGCCCGCGATTTCGAGCGTCCCATGCTGAAGAAGTACTTTGAGTTCAAGCAACAAGACGGGAGAGTGCGGATTCCGCTTGTACGCTTTGCTTCGCATACCAAACCGATCCCCATCTTACCCGTATCTTGGAATACGGAAATCCCACAGTTCTACGGTTCGATGTCTGATGGTGGTCGAGATATGGTGGAACTGAGTAGGATCCAAATTCCGCTCGGTCTAGCATGGGCTACAACGGTGCACAAGAGTCAGGGCACAACCCTCGACTACGTTGCTGTTGATGTTGGCCACTCATTTGCTCCCGGGCAAGCGTACGTAGGACTCAGTCGTTGCAAGAGCCCTGAAGGAATGCAAATTCTGGGTGGCGGAAGGAATTTGGAGAAGGCTTTCCTTGTGGACGAAGCGGTTCTTGAATTTAGCAAGCGGCTAGAGGAGCAATTATCAAGAGAGAAGGAGAACGGGGATGAAGAAGCAACGATGAGGGAGGGGAGTGGGTTCGGCCAGAAGAGCGAACGCGCTAAGTATGAGGAGAAAGACAACTCCGACGAGTTCAAGAGCGATATGGATGGCTGAGAACGTGTTCCCAGGCATTTAACATGGCATTAATTTTAGAGCACGGGGAAGAAAAAAAAATGTGATTTTGGCCGCGGTGTCAGTAACTGACCATCGGTCGTGGATCTAATTCGGCCAGCTCGCCGACGCCGGGATCCAAGGAATCTTTTACTATACTTGACTCTTAATCGGGGCCTCTGATGCATGGGTTTGGCGTTTTCATTAGGCTTGTCTCCTATTTCTTCGTTTGCAATGCAGGATGTAATGTTTTCCTACAGTTGGGAGTGGCAGACTGTTGATCAAGGCCGTTGTAGTTAGATAACTGATATGTACGATAGTTCAGCTAGGGGGCAGGACTATAATATTTTCGTTAGCGGGGATATACCGGTGGTCAAATAGGCACAAATATTTAGCTATCCAGTCTGGCTAGTTTACGGCACTGTATCTTGGGAGTAATGGAGAACCTTGTTGAACCTACGGTACTATCGGGGCGCAGCTGCGAGGTGTGGGCGATGCGGAGAAACGGGTACCGTCGGTTACAGGAGCGGATGCTCTGGTTGTGGAGGTGGCTGAGGTGAGCACGGAAAGGTCATTGATGCGACCTGTTCTTGGGACAGGTCAAGGTGGGGGACTAACCAAGACCTGTGAAATAAATCCTCCCGTTTGTTTGGTTGGTGGGCCGTGGGGGCGGGAATGTCAACAGCTACTCGTGCTTGCACACTCCGTACTCGAATATCGTAGGTCTCGGTGGGTCAGTAGCAAGGGCGCAAAGAGCCAATGAAGTGGAGAATCCACCCTACCGAATCGATATCATTCATTTATCCTATTATAGAGGCTCTTGAAATGACTCTCCGGGGCTATGGAAAAAAGCAGGAATATGCGGACACTTTGGGGCGACGTTATGATACCGTAACATTTTTCCCCCTTGAGGAGGGAGGGTTCGCTGGAGCGGTAGCTAATGATTGGGGAATTATCATCCGGTCACCAAGGGTCACTCGGGAAAATCCACGCGCCATAGCGGCTATTGGACTACCCTAGTAGTTTTTTTTTTTTTAGGGAGGGCGACTGAGGAACGTTACGATAATGATAACCCTTAACAGCAAGACATAGCATGTGAAAGAAACAGTTATCTACAAAAAAACAAAAAAGACAAGACAGAAAGAAAAAAAGAGGTACACCTAAGAATAAGAACAGAAGAAAGAAAAAAAGAAAGAAAATACAATATGTATTACCCCTACCGAAAAGAAAAGAAATCCCGGTACTTGTAGGTTAGAGTGAAAAGTTTCAAGAGACCAGCCAGATTATAGCCACCCGTAAAAAGGTTCTTAGGATACGCTCAGAGAATTAGAAGCCAGCCTCGTATTCATGGGCAACGCCTCATCCAAATTGACAGAATCCGTCCAGAAGCACAGAAGCGTCTTCCCAGTGCGGCTGCTGGAGAACACAGTGCCATACTTCTTCATAACGCGCTTGACCTCCTCGACGTCCTTCTTCCTTTCCTGCAGCAGGATGCGGCGCTTCTCCTCGAGCGAAAGTGGCTTGCTAACGTACTCCTCACGCACAAAGTCGACGAAGGTGACCACATCCTCGAGCGTGGACATGGCACCTAGCGAAGCCCTGAGGGCCCCGACGTGCTTCCCGTCAATCACGTCCCGGTTGTCCCCGCACATCTTCCCCGAGTGGAAGAAGCTCATCATTTTCTCCTTGCTGAGGCGACAGTACTGCTGCACGCCGCCAGGATTGCAGTGTCCGCCGGAGCGCACGTGTATATTCCTCGCGCTGGCGGCGGCCTCCACGGCTAGGTAACTGATGGGCTCGCCGCGGGAGTCGCAGAGATTGAAGGTGACCACGGGTCCCTGCCGCTTCGGGTCGCCGTACTTCTCCTCGGTGTATATCTCCACAAGCTTCCGGCCCGTGCTGCGGTGCGTGAGTTCCGCCAGCATGCCGGCCAGCATGGCCGCGAGGGACGCAGTGTGCGCGGATATCCTCTCGAACGATTCGTATAGCCTCTTGTGCGTGTCGATGGCGTGCCCGAGCGCGATGATACTGTGGAAGGCGCACGTGCCGTCCTCGAGATGTTCGTGTGGGTCCTTGTGGTACATCCGCTTCACGTGGTCCATCGACGCCATCAATTGCCCGACGGTGCCGCCGCCAAAGTAGCGTCTGTGCTGTAGCACGCCCGCCGACTCCCGCCGCACGATGAGCGCCCCGAGGTCGGGGTAGCCGAACATCTTGTAGAAGCTGCACACGATGAAGTCTGGTGAGGCATCCGCGTCCGAGAGGTCGAGCGGCGAGGTCATCACCAGCGCTGCAGCATCGAAGAGCGAGTAGTACCGTCCTCCCCGCGTCTCGCGGAGCTTGGATGACCAAGCATGGATGGGCAGGCGGCGACCGGAGAAGTTTGACTGGCCCGGCCATGCAAACAGGCCCAGACTGCCTTCTTCCTCTCCTTCTTCCTCATCCTCCTCCGGAGAGTCCAACCAAGCCTCGACCTCCTCGTCTCCCCAAAAGCACTCTGCGGACCCCGCCATCCCCCGCGGCCCGATCAAGCTCGTATGGCAGTCCTTATGAAACCTGTACTTGAAGTTCCCCTTCCCCTTCCCCCCATCCTGCCCATGTCCGGTGAACGAGTCGGCCACCAGCTTCACCCCCGCGGTGGTGTTGGCGCAGAAGATCACATCGTACTTGGCCGGGTCGGCCTTGAAGAGCGCTAGCACTTTCAGCCTTACGGCCGTCACTTTTCTCGCCGAGAGCTTGGAGCTGGGGTTCTCCGAGTGGGGGTTGCCGTACAGGTTCTCACGGAGGTCTGCTGAGATGGTGGTCAGGAGGGATTCTGCGTAGAGGGTTGTGCCACTGTGATCGAGGTAGGTTTGGTCTGCATGTGGGAGTGGTGTCATATCAGTATGGGATATATATGGCTAATGGGACGGACTGAATGGGGATGGGGTGGAAGTGGGTGTATGGTATGTGGAAATCCCTCACCTTTCAACTGGGGGTATTCTTTGATTCGAAGTTTTTCAATGTTCGGGTTGTAGCCTGGGTTTAGCTCGTACCTTGCCCTCAGGCCGCGCTTGGAGGCGCGGGATCTGAAGGAGGGCGACATTCTGGAGGGTGGCGGTGGTAGGGTGAGAGGGAGGAATGCTCTGGGAGTAGTGTGAGGGAGTGTGTAGGGTAAGGGCGGAGGATTCTAACGGATAGTGTGGCAAAGAGGAATGAAGATATCTGAAGGGTTATATCCGACAATAGGCAGAATACTGATGGCGGGAGACCCTTATACAACCTCTTGATAGTTTCGAAATGTGAAGGAAAACTATCTGATATTGATATAGGATGAAGAGACGACGGAGTGGGTATTTATAGCTGACTTATTTCCGGACTCAGCCCTCAGCCCTTCTTTAGCAGAAACATATCCGACAGTTCGGTGTCCGAATCTAGGCGAGTGGGATCCTATGATGAGGTATTTTCCAACCCACCATTACCGCTGGCACCATCTCCGAATATGAGCGGGAATCCGAAGATGCCCGTACCGTATTAATCCATTACTGCCCTTATCCTCCGGCTGGTGCTCCTCCTACACTGCTGAGCTCTTTTTCTCACTTTTGGTACGGAACTCACTCGTGATCCTTTCATATTCCCCCCCTCCCCCCCCTCCCCTCCTCCTCCACCACCACCTCCTCCTCCTCACCCCCAACCCCTGCTTTCGTCCCATCATCCTTTCATCCAATCTATGATACTCTACCTCTACCCTAGTTTAACCCAACCTAGCTTCTTGCCCTTGCCCTTGCCCTTTCTCCCCCCTCCTTCCACTTCCTACCTGACCACACTCAACCTCGCCGTCCCAGCCACGCTGAACTGGAAATCGAAAATATTTTGTGAGAGAAGGGGAATTGGTCGGCGTCAATCGAGAGCCGTAAAGGATATCCACTCCCGAGACGAAACAATGGTTTAGTTTAGTTTAGTCCAGACCCCACCTTTATCAGGGTTTCTTTTTTTCCTCCGCTAGTGGTGGTGGTGATGATGATTCTGCTCCTCCTGCTCCTCCTGCTCCTCCTTCCTGCGTGCCTGCCTAGAATGTTACTGTCACTATTGTCACCCATCCCGGCCCACCATCACTCGCTCACTCATTCACCCCACTACTCCCAGCAAACTTCGCTAGCCAGTAATTAATCCAAGCAAGCAAAAGTGTAAGCTTATAGACGCGCAAGGAAACAGCTAGACAGGGGAGAGATAGTAGGGAAGCTTGATTCAGCTACTGTATGCTGCTATATGTACACTCCCTTTACTGTACTGTACCGTATTGTAGTGGCGATAGTAATGGTGGTAGTGACATCAGCAGTAGCGTAGTAATGGCAGTGGTAGAGGTAGTAGTAGTAATAGTAGTAGTAGTAGCAGGTGTCAGAAACTAAGAAGGGAAGGGTGAATGATTCACTACTACCTGTGCCGCACCGCACCCTTCCGCGAAAAACACTAGCCCCACTGCACGGCGCATACAGTATGCTCCTTCCCACACACTTTGCTTTTGTGTTTTTTGTCTTCTTTTTTTGTTTTTTTCACCCTCTCTTCATGATTCGTAGGCTACCAAGGCAGGTAGGCAGGCAGGCAAATAGGGTAGTTTTGGGTTTAGGTTGTTATATGTGTGCGGACACCATAGGCTGGTAGGTATTCTGCAGGGTGGTGGGTATGATAGATATGATGGTAAGGGCCGGGCTATGCGGTTATGTGATTACTATCATGAAGAAATGGAAATGGAAAAGAAAAAGAAAAAAGAGCGAGAGCGAGAGAGAGAGTTCATATCCACGTGCAATGCGTTGTCTTGAATCTTTTCCGAAGGATGGATAGAGAAGGGTAGACTTACTTACTGACTGACTGGCTCATTTACGTACTCACTTGCTTACTGACTGGCTGGCGAGTCTAGGACCTATTGATATAGTAATCAGATGTGGTTGAAACTGCGTACTAGAGGCCGGGCGCCAACTAGGAGTGAGGGAGGCAGAGTGATTGAGTGAATGATTGAGATGAGGGGAACATAGTGTGGTGTATCATCGTCATCATGGAGAATAGGTCGGGTAAACAGTTATGGTATTACGGGCATTGGATAGATGTGGGAAAGAATCGGTGGTGGGGGGTAAGGAAGGGGGGGGGGAGGGGCAAAATATGGGTTTTACCTGGGAGACACAAACCATGGAGGGGGGTGGGGCGGGTTGTTTTCTGACAAGCAAGGCGTGGCAGTGATACGAGTGACTTGCTGGCTGGCCGAGGAATACATCTTTTTTGCCAGTTCCTGCGACGATCCTTTTGAGCTCTGGGTGAAACATGTTATTGTACCGTAAATTACCCAAGAACCCAGGCGGAGGGTCTAACAGAAGGGAGAATACACCCGGAAACGCAGGTACTGAACGCTCTGAAGGAAGATTTCCCCCCTTCCATTCCTAGTCTGCCCCACGCACCACCACAAGTCCTGCCAGCACCGGCTGTATGCCGAATCGGGAACAAAAACGTCCACTAACCAGAAACAGAGACAGAAGTCTCATACATCTCTTCTGCGTCTACCCATTCACCCATCCATCATCTCTCATCAGCTGAAAGCTCAAACCGAAACATTGAGCATCCCATCACATCCCCATTGCCCATCCCATCTCAATCCTTATCCCAATTCCACTATCATCCACCCCATTAATTTAGCAAACCTTCCCTTCCAAATCATCACATCCACATATTATATTTCCAATCCTTATCACACATCACGCATCGCACACTTCCCCCCCCCCTCCCCCTCCCCCCTACATCGGTTTGTCCGAAGTAGCCTCGCCGACCACCCTCAGCTGCGCATCCCAGCAGCAAGAACCCGATTGGATTGTGCGGGGAGCGTAATCCTCCCAGAATATTTCCGGATTGGGTGGATGGAGGGTGTGCTCGATAAGCGAGGTTCTGGATCGGTAGAAAGGAAGCAGGATCTGCCGGGTTGGAAAGTGATAGGTGAGGTTGTATCGCGTCCTCCGCATGGTGGTTGTACAAGTGTGGGATGGGTTTTGATCTGGGCTGGTAGACGCGACTGACGCCCTCTAATGAGACTGTTCCAGAGTGGGGGGAGCTTTTTAGTTGGACGTGGTGTGGTGGGTGTTGCTGCGAGGGATATACTCGAGTGCCGGTATGCAGCGTGTTCGGGGTGGGAGTAAGCTTGTCGGTGTAGGGCGCCTGGCGCTTATGATAGGACCAGCAGGAATGGCAGTGAGCTTACACCGGGCCCGAGAAAGTGATGACACTCGCTTAAGCTTATTGCGTGGATACGGATTCCTGCCCTGCACCCCCTGTTCTAATAAAGTCTACGCCCGTCACCGGCATTGTGCTCGAGTATCATTAGGTGCGCTGTATAAACTCTTCATCAAAGCCATTAATTCAAGTGCACCGATCACAGCTACTATCTTGCTCCAGACCTACACAGCACTGTAGGCAAAACCAAAACTAGGTACGAAGTCCCCCTCCCCCACACCCCTCCCAGAAAATTCCAAGGGGGGTCAAAAGTATCACCTTCGATTGGCCCAATGGATAGTGACCCCGATCGATCCACCCAACCAATCACCGTCGTCCATTTCATCTCATCCTCTAGTTTCTGATCCAGTTTCTCGCAAGAGCAAAGGCTAGGCCATTACGGACGGGTCATGCCGAAATCCACGAATATCCACTTCCTCACCGCCCGATCCAACAGTGAAGGATAACAGGCATGGGAGCACGAACTTAACGTAAAGCCTAGGAAATTCCCGAGATGCGGCGCTGAGACAGGATGCCAAGATAAATCCGGAGGCAAGGGGAAGACAGCCTGGGGCCCGGCCTGGCCCAAACTGTTCTATTACAGTACCGGTATTCTATTCTATTCAAGCATTGTCGGCATTAACAGCAGTCACCTTAGTCATTGCAGTTTAGATTTTGCCTTGGTCATTGTTTACACCCTACGAGTATCATTCCTTGCAAGGATAGTCTAACTATTGTGCGTGGACAAAATTAACCTCGATTCAACAGAGGAAAATCTTCAGCGATGACAACCACACTCACCCACCAATCCACTATCATGAAAACCAAAAAAAAAATTAAAAGATGTAAATACATAGTAGAAATTAATATTTGGTATACCATCCATCAGCCTTAATAATTGCCTCTATTCTATCCACCATTGATCCAGTTAAAGTATCAAAAACCTTTGAGTCAAGAAGTTCCCAACAATGAGTGATAGCCTCTACTATTGCCTTCTTGACCACATTGACATCACCCTTCATAAGATATAGCTCAAGGTAGTGCTTGTGAAGCTTACCTTTCACTGAGATCAAATATTTTCAATTGGATTGAGATCTGGTAAATAGGCCAGAATTTCCATCAGTGTAATTTCCTATCCTCTGAGCCATCTCCTAAAAGGCAAGTAAGTCTTAGCATTGTCAATGATAAAAAATACCTCTTCTTCTCCAGCCTTTTCTCTGATATTCTCCCATATTCCTAGAAAGTCATAATGATCATAAATATTAATAATTGACTTCTCAGTAACTCCACCCCTAGCAGAAGGATTAGGAAAAACAGGCAAAAAGAGACTATGATTTTGACTATAAAAACAACTAGTCATTATCTGGCTAATCCTGTTAGGAATACCGGGATCCAATACCTAGAAATTATCCTAAGTAGGGTAACCTCACCTGGAATCAAAATCCCTAATCTCCAACACCCTCCTCTGGCCCCCTTACGGGGCCCGTACATCATCATACATATTAATCTCAGTTACATAGCTCAATTGGAAGATCATGTGACTCTTCACCAAAGGTCACGTGTTCTCAACTCCTATTATCGTCAAAGTTATTTCTGGTAATGAGTTATTTTCTACCAATACTACTTGCAACTGCAAGGCTCCCTGCACAACAACCAAGAACTTCTGACCAAAGGTTTATATTTCTATCCTATAGAAGTGCTTCTCCTCTACACGGAGGAAGTTACTGGATAAGAATCCATCAGTAGGGTCAAGAAATATTGAGCTTTGAAGTTGGCAACCTAAGAAGGCTACATACACGACTTTACAGAGTTACCTAAAGCAACCAAGGGTTGCCGACTGAGAGAATATTTATCAATCCAGTGGAATAGCTTTCTGCAAATTAGTAGGAAGTCCGCTGCAAGATATCTATCAGTTGAGTAAGGAGTTATGAAGGTTTAAAGTCAAGTGACCAAAAAAGATTACAATTATGACTACCTTTGCAGATGCAACTCGCAGATGAAACTGATTATTTTATCAATAACGGAGATAATTGGGGCCAAGTCTAAAGACTCTAATGATCAGATAACTAATATTGGGAACAGTATGGTTCCTAGTTAGTTATATCGTAATTGCTGAAGAGGGTGTGGTAATTTTCAAGGTCTCCAGGTGTTCACACCTTTTAAGAATACCCGACATTGCAAGTTATAATCAAAGAGGTACATAGTTGTATAATAAATAGATGTAATCCACGAATACTCAGATGCAGAATATAAATATCGAAGTGCCTCCTAAGCTTTACACATCATCAAGCAACAGAGAAGAGACTTTAATGATATAATATTGTTTTTACAATTCTATCTTACTTTACCAAATCTACTTTACTCTTAGTAGTCATAAATAAAATGAGTGAATTTGAGCCTTCCTAGACAATCTCCATCTACAGAAACGAATCTTGGTTGGCCCAGACAATTCTGAAGTCTATTAGATTATCTCCGCCTAACAAATCCCTCTCTCTCCTCTCCTCTTCCTTGGTTCAACACAATTCTTATTCCATTTCTTATATAAGTATCTGAAAACTCATTTTTTCCTCTTTTCTCCTTCTCTTTCCACAGCTACCTCATCTCCTCACATTGTCTTCCTTCTCCACATCTTCTTTGTCTAATGCCTATGAGCTAATGTATGGTATCGTAATATGACACAGGTCCATGAACTGATATACGGGTTTCACCAGTAGTTCCGATGCATGAGTTGATTTAATTACTTTGTACCTCAAGAAATATAAGTCTAATTGAGAAGAAAAGACCAGATTTAGAATAAGAAATGAAAGGAGAATGTAACTATGAAAGAAAAAAGCCTAGGGGAAGAAAATTAAAACTTCAAAAATAAATAAATAGGGGTGGCGGGGGGGGAGGAAGAACATAGTACTATGAGAAGGTACAAGGAAGAAAAATATAAATACTATGACCTCCGGGAGCGAAGGGGCATGTGTAAGAATCAGTCAGGTTTAGTACTCTTTTGAGCATGGAATGGACTGGTAAAAGGATGTCTTTGCTGAGTTCCAAGTGGAGAGTTCCAATCACTATCACTCAAGATTTCTTCCTCACTTTCTTCCATCACAGAATTGATGAACATTACTATAAGGGTATTCGCAATAACCACGTTTCGAACCAGCCAATCTGGGGTAAGAGGAGAGGAATACTGTGGCTGTGTTGTTTTTGATTTCTGAGGTAGTTTGTGTAACCGGTATGGGTACTGAGTTATTGGTTTTGTTTTATGTTTTGTTTTAAGTATCGCTTTGATATTTAAAGAGTTTTACCGAAGAGTATCAATTGATACCTTTGATTAGTTTCGTTTATGCTAGACATGAACAGATTTGTGTATTTAAAGACCGCCTGTTTCTACGATAGAAAAAGGCAGACTTCAACAGACAGTATTTCAATATACTTGGTTGAACGGTTACTTCTTTGTTCCTCAGTACACCCTCGAAGCCTCCTTTAGTTCTCAGCTCTCGCCTCCTCTCTGGAAGAGCAGGCCACCTGCCAACTATCGTATCTATTACCGATAACGTGATTAGCACCTTGCGAACATGTTACAGTTTGGTAGAAACTTTGTGTCTGGCTCAGTAGATTGAAGCAACACTTTTTTTCTTTATCATTCTTCTCAATACGTACATCACGAAGGCGGATGAGCTCAGCTCCGTCTAGAACCCGGGCAACGGACAGCTGTCGTTTATCTGTAGTGTTGTAGAGGCTTGCTGTACCCTGAAGATGTTGGTTGGTCTCCAGGTAGAGATCTTTTTCAGCGATTTCAACTTCCAACTGATGTCCTAGATCACGTAAAAGTCCCACCACCTGATCCCTAATACCCACCCTTTCTACCTGTGTTTTATCCTCTAAAGTTAGAAGCCCAAGATCAAGTATACTGTTTCCCATCTTAACCTTATTTCAGATATCCTGAGCATTTCTTGGATTCTTACTAAGTCCAAGCATATCTCGCTGCTTCGGCCTTTCTGGAGCGACCTATTGTAATACACGATGGGGATTGAGAGGCCAGATCCCAGTTGTACTAAAGGCTCTTTGGATTGTTGTAGGCCTCATGGTATGATCATGTGCCTCTGTCAAAAAAGGAATAAAAACAGCCTTTTTTATTCCTTCCAAACTCTGGCCAGAGTGAAGGTGTTTATCTACGGCCAGTCCATAGAAATGTTGGTATAGTGAAAAGAGCCTCACGTCGAGAGGCTATAATAAATGTGTAGAATGTGAGGGTAGGCAAAGAAGAAGGATGTCATGCTCGATACAAAACTGAATAAACGAGAAGGTAATGTGGGATCCATGTTCATCAAAAATTAAGAGCTGAGTTTCTCCAATACCCACTATACTACTTGACTCTAAGTCAAACAAATCCTCCAGCCACTTCAATGCAAGGAGATTGTCAGTTCAACCTTTAGGTGAGTAGCTAAAGCGATATTCTCGTTCCCTGTCAGTGAGATTGCGGTACCAGCCCAGGTAATGACCTTTGCCCTTATTGATAACAAATGGAGCAAGTGCAGCTCCACTCACACACATAGTCTCAATTACTGTGATAAGTTCTTGCTTGCTATCATGAGTCACATGAGGGTTCCTATGGCCTCTTCAACACAGCACCTTTGTCTGTGTTGCCAGCTCCATCACAAAGCCTTTTTCATCCATATTGAAAATTTGACAGGCTTTCAAATTGTGAACTCATATCAGGCAGTCTAACTTGGTGAAATAATCTTGCAAAAGGGTAGGGTCCTTCACATATGATCGCTGATGCTCTAGCCGTGTACTTAGCTTTGCTGCTAAGGATAGATTCCGGGTCAGAAAGCGATTGATCCAATTCTGCCCTACTGGTAATCGCTCCACACCTGTCCACTTCCACTCCAAGAAAATTGCCATATCTTTCACCATATCAAGCTGTGGTGGAAAGCCATTATTATCTTGTCGCTGACAACAGCAGATAATGGCAACCTCTTCCGAGTTTGAAAGGCATTGTTGATTCTTGTATAACTCAATGCAGCTCCAGTGAGTGCTCTTCATTCGTTGGTAGAGGGTTCACTTGTTTACTTAGAATTCTTCTGCTGCCTCAGACACTGGAATTGGATTTTGCAGTCGCTTTGTGGCCTTGATTACTGTCTGGAGTCTTTCTTCATATTCAGAAGTCTTCCTCACTGTCACTTTCCCCATGGTTGATGGTTGTATTATCAATTTCGCTATTTTCATTCGCAGAAGCAGGTTTGATGTTCAGACAATACCAGGTCTCACATGACGCCAAGGTGAGTGTCAAATCATAATGCTGTGTCACATCACCATGCTTTACGTTAATGCCCATTCCAACCTCTCTTGAGCTAGATCCTCATCCAAATGAACTCTCTCTTATACTATCCACTTTCTAAGATACTTTTTTTCAAGTCTTCTCCTTACTGTCCTACTAGAAACATTGGAAGCAACTTGCTCAGCAATGTCAGAATAGATAGTATGGTGATTTTTAAGAGCTTCCTCCACTATAGCATCATCCTGTGATTTGGTATTTTTAGGATGTCTTCCTCTACCCTTATTCTCCTTGCCCTCTTAATGTCCCATTGTAATTGTGTCTCTGACAGTAGTGTAGGGGATATTAAGAAACTGGGAAATTTGCTGATATCTCATCTGAGGCTTGTGTAACCCGAGATTGCTCCCCCTGGTAAACTCAGAGAGATGTGTGGAGGGAATAGGTTTTTTGGCATGACTGCGAAGAATAGGAGGCATAGTTTATTGAAAAAAAGAATTGAGCAGAATGGTTTCTTCTTGGTTGACTTAGAGCAATTTTTTTAGGTACTGTTGAGAGTGCGGAGTGATGAAGAGGGGTATGTTGCCACAGATTGTTGAATGGCGGTTAATTTTGTCAACTCACAATACCAGTTTACACCGACCGCCGACCGGTGGGGTGGTACTGCAGGGGTGTCCATGATCCCTACCGTACCTCTGATGCCAAGTGCGAGGCCTCGGTATTTCGCCTCTCCCGATCACTTGTTGCTCTGGTCACGACGTTTTCCGCAGGCGTTAGTCTACTGCATTACTTGTATAATTCAGAGACTGCTGTGTGTCTCTCTTCCACAGCACCCGCCTCATCCTCACGTTTCCCTCACCACCGCCTCCTCCTCCTCTAGCAGAGCTGCACCCCGCTCACCGTATGTACTCGAGTACCCGTACCGTACTCGCGCAGTCAACTTGGCTAGACTCTCCACTTGGCGAGTTCGTCCGTCCACTCGTTCGCCCCGCGCGGTTTAACCGAACTCGGACCTCGCACAAGTGTTTATAAGGGCAATTCGGCATCAATCCGGTCTCAGATAATTGGAGTACCTATTCGGGGGTTCATTAGTATTATTATTATTATTATTTCTCTTTATTGGGCTGACGGAACTGCGCATAGACTATTGGTCACTTTGGGGGCCGAAAAACGAAGGAGGGAAAGGGCAAGGAGAAAAAAGAAATAAGAAATAAGAAAAGAAATCCCACGATTCAAACACGCGCGTACTGGCGATAATACCGGTAGTCTACGTAGGTATCGCTATCCGAGCCAGAAACGCACCACAAAGCCATGTGGACTCTAGGTTGGCCCCGCAGTCACATATCCAATCCACACTACCCATTTCTTATCTAAGACCTTTATCACATAAATGCCAAATCTTTGTGCGAGCAGAGTATTTTTGGCAGGGAAGGGGAGTGAAGTGAAGATTAAGAAAAAGAAAAAGAAGGCGTATGACCGGGCCCCCGAGCTTCCCCTCTACCCCCCCCCCAACCCCTCAAGCGACCTGATAAGGCATTTAGCCCACAGTGTTCCGGACTCTCCATTTTGTGAACTTGGGCTAGATGTATGCACAGTGCCGAAATGCGGTGAATCGAGTGATCCTCGGTGACCGCTTCCGAAAAAGAAGGAAAAATAAAACGTAGTTGCATGATGCGGCATGAACTGCTGGAGGGTCGGAGTGCTGTGTGAGTGAGTGAGCGGGTTTCATACGATTATCAGACCGCGCCGTTCGGAGCTGGCGGGAAGATACCCACATACACACAAGTAAACGCCAAACTGTCGTAAAAATTGATTTCTTTTCTTTTTTTCTCTCGTTTTTTTCTTTTTGCCTCAATCCCTCCCTCGCTATTTGTTAGGATCCCCTTCACCCTCCCCCGCTCCCGTCCGAGACGGCACATGTAGTGTAGTAAGTTACGGTACTTGAGTACATAGATTCACCTATGCATGGTAGTAAGGCTCTCCCTCGAGATTTCTTTCTAAGGTCGGCTTTTGCTCCTGTACCGTTCCGTACGATAGGACTTTTGCAAAGGCTTCTCTTATATCCCATCTTTTCTTACGTTCGGCCCGCGGCACCGGGTCACCGGCGTTGTTGGCGGGCGGGCGGGCGGGGGACTAGAGGGAGAGGGCAACGGTGACTTGTGCGCGCATGGCAGGGGGACCCCTTTTTAGGTAAGCCTGACAGCGCGCTCTTTTCTCCTGTCGGGCGGTGGGTATAATGTAGTAGTGTAGTAGCCCTCTTGAGACCTCGAGGAAAGCGGAAACGATTTAGAGTTATTTGTTGGTCCCGTTTTCCCTTAATTATTTTCTTTCTGTTATTCCGTTTTGCTGGGAATGTCTCTTTGCTGCCGCAGGAGGAAAGGGGAGGGGTAGATGGCAGAAAACTTAACGAGTTGGTGACATGGATTAGTTAAGTCAATCTAGGCATGTTTCGAGATAAATTGAATAGCACAATGCGAGGCTTCAATCATTTGGGCGTGAGGGGAATGAGCCGGACTAGCCGTTCATTTACAATTCTGTCAAAAACTCGAGTTAATATATGTAACCCTTCTGCTACGTAACTCGAGTGATAGAGGTTGAAGTCAGGAGAAAGCATGATATCAAAAGACTTATCCGTTGGTGTTTAACGAAATCTCCAGCAGCGAGTATAGCGACTGCAGATACAAACATAGTTTTTGGGATAAGGCAGAGGGGAGAGGAGTCAGTGAGTAAATGACTTACATATTTTCTAGCCCTCTTTTTCAGGAAGAGATTTCAAAATAACTACCTAGGGCTATCTTCCAAACCCCCCTCTCTTCAAAGAAGGCTAATCCAGTGATTAGGGAACCACCGGGGCAAGAATTGCAGAAAGAGACCGGGAGAGCAATATGGCTTCGTCAGCCTCGAGAAGCAACTACCCCTACGGAAGCCGAATGGTGGTCTCGAGTGCTGAACTCCTGCCCAACTTTCCCCGGCTGCGGTGGCGGGAGTGGATTGTTGACTGAGGCAAGGATATAATCCACTCTGTATGCCCATCCTCCCCGAGTGGTAGAAATATGTGGAGCTCTTAGTGCTTACGCGCTTGGCGGAAGCACTCGCCGCGCCCACCACACCGCCGATTGCCTCCTCGAGCGCCTTTGAACTTGATAGCCATGTGGTGATTCCACGCCCGGATCACAGTTTGACTGTCAGGGCGTATCCCCCTCAATTGGTGGCCCTGTGTATTCCATCTAGATGTCCAATATAGAGCTGACCGCTCTACCATCAGTCAAGTTAGCCATCATCTCCCTAGGGAACTAAAGGGCGGAGCACAAATGGATATTAGAGCACGAACCCGAAGTTAGATCGAGGGCCTGACCTGTTAGGCGCATAGCATTCACAAAGGATCTAAGGATGGGAGAGAAAAAATATCCACGATGTAGAGATTTTCTTTGTGTATATGGCCCTGGAGGGAGATAGTTGTCAAAAAGGAAGTAGAGAAAGATAGAAGGAAACTCCCTTGTACAGGCAGGTCGGCCAAATGTGTTGGCGATTTCTGTAGAGGAGATAGAGCTCAGCATTAAGAAAATATGATAGTTAAAAATCGAGAATCAAAAATAAAAAAATAACTCCACGGTTTGTGTGTCGAGTTGAGCCAGTAGGATGGTCACGTGGTATCACTCGGGGAGGGGTATGTAGCGCGCCTGCTGGAGCTTCAGATTGCAATATTTTGCTTCCAAATTCGGTCCATATTGGAAGACCAGAGAAAGCCCCTCGAGGCCTCAAGGGATGTGGAAACTGTCTGCTTCATTTCCACTTTTGCGGTCAGTTTCGGGCTATTGGCCAGGGCCTTCGAGGCCGACCTCCCACTCTCTGCGGCCAAAGTCAACAAATATCCCAGAAATCCCCGAAGCCATCCGTACCAGCAGCGGTAGAAATATATATAGGGGAAGGAGCATGAACTGAAGACCTAATCGCTCTCCAATTTCTTCTATCATATCTACGGGCGGAAGACAGGGTTATAAAGACAGAGGAATGCCGTTGAAAGCCACATTCCATTGTGCCACTTGGAGATCTTCTGAGCACGCAATAGCTTGTGGATGTTCCAATACCACTTTGGCTCTCCAGAGCACGCAATCTAGAGTCATCTTAGTGATACTCACAGTACGAGTACAAGTACAGTATCATCCTCCAGCCAATCTCGATGCAGGGTCTGGAACTCCCGCAGTATCACGCAATCTTCAGGGGTATTGACACCACATCCCCCGTCGTGTCTTGGCGCAGGGGGGCCGAAGCAATACCGGTAATCATCAAAGAGAAAGTTAAGGATTTGCGGAATGGCGTAGAACAACTGACAAACGGTAGCACCAAAATTGGATATTTGCTACCTTGTCTGTCTCCCATTTTTCCGCCCGATCTGTTACCGTTAGGGATGCTTCGTGATCGGTGGACAGGAGGGTTTAGCCAGAGTAAAGCAGGAAATCTGATCGGATGGATTTGGTTCTGCTTTTAGGCTAACCGCAGAATCGTGTCGGGTGGTATGTCGCTTCGGCAGGTATGACACTGGAGTACTCGTACGTTCGAGAGGTCTTTGGGGCACTGAACCAGACGTCATGCTTAGCTAACAAGTTAACCAAATCACGTGGGGTTGGTATTCTACCCTCCCCACATACCTGCAGAAGCGAAACATACCGGTATCACCCGACACGATTCTGCTCGAGTACTTATGCTAGCGTCAGGACTTCAAAAATGATGAGCAGAAGCGTATGTATCATATCAACCCAAACCATT
Source organism: Tuber melanosporum (assembly GCF_000151645.1). Classification (NCBI taxonomy): domain Eukaryota; kingdom Fungi; phylum Ascomycota; class Pezizomycetes; order Pezizales; family Tuberaceae; genus Tuber; species Tuber melanosporum. Next base: position 313,354 of record NW_003299093.1, on the reverse strand, counting down.
CTACTTCACTCCTTTCGTTCAATGGATCCTGGAGTGGCAAAATTTTGGTAAGCTGATAATAGTCCAATATCCCTTCAGATATTTCCACAATAGTTCAAGGAATTCTTCGCTGCGTTGGCATGCAATGCTGCTTGCAAAGTTGGAGTTCTAAGAAGCGCCAAGCCCCATGCGCAAACCATAACTCTCGGGGCAATTCATTAACTAGCTGAGATACGGTAAAGCACTCCGAGGGGCTATCGTAGAAGGTGAATTCCATGGGGTTGTCTCGCCTATGAATGAGACCTCAGTGTTGACTGTTGACTGCTTCGCAGGATCTGTACGAGTACACTGCTCATCTCTTTCTGACGCCAACTCGCACGATGCAGTGTCATACACTACTCGAGTATAAGACATCGTCCATGGTTTTTCTTTGGCAAATTGGACTCTTCCGCTGGAAGTTTAACCTTAATCGGTACCGGTACCGGTATGGCAAAAGGTTTCTACCTGCACCTATATCCTTTGGATTCCTTTTTCATTTGTGAGGATTATGATGCCGTGATAGTTTCAATAATATTTATTACCCTGGCACCACCGAACCGGCATATGGCCAGTGCTGGTCTGTAGACTACGATATTAACGTGTGAGTGCACGTGAAGTGGCTGCATTAGATTGGGATCTTCCTCTTGTTCTTTACCGGCACTCAGGTCTTTTTTTTTTTTTTTGTGAAAGTCCAATTCGGCGAGAAAAAGAAATTATAGATGCTGAGGTCGCATCATGGACATCCGAAATCAGGGGCTTTCGTAGGTTGATGAAAAGCATTGGAGAGGCTTGGGGAAGGTTGAGGCAGGGGTGTTTGGGGGTTGGCGTTGTAAGTGATGCGGCTCTTTGCTTTTGACAGCCTGGGGTCGCCATTTTTTTTTCCCCTCGCGTTGTTGTTGATCTGATACGTTAGGGCAGAAGATGGGGGAATAGTATCTTAGTTTGGCAATCATATCGCGGGTGTTTGGCAATCATATCGTGGGTGTTTTAGAGTCTATTGGGACTGGGGGCGCGGTGGTAAATGATTGATAAGTGTGGACAAAGCTCTGATGATGTTCCCAAAAGTACGGGCCGCTGTGAACATAAACGCACGTTAAAAATCTGAACCAAGGGAGGAAGGAGCATCCCGATCGTTCATTTTGGCGAGGGATTTGGGGTTGTGCTGCCAGCGAGGTGGATGCGGGCGGGGCTGGTTCATATTCCTCCCATTCTCCTTGGCTAGTTTTGTATGGGATTTTTTCCTGTTGTAGGGCACAGGTCTGCTGTTTTCCTCTCACCTCCCTTGTGAAGCAACCTTCCTTCATCCCATCGTCATCCTCCCTTTCCTCACCACCCACTCTCTTGCCACCAATTCATCTATCATCCTCCATCCCTTTTATCATCCTCTGCCCCCCTCCGTCTTACCATCTCCCTCTTAAGTCCTATTATCAAGCTTCTCTACAGCTTGCCTTTTTTTGCGCTCTTAAGCTTTCTTCATCTTTAACCAGAATGCGTGAAATTGTATTTATCCTTCTGTCTGATTCCCTGACGAAAATGCTTGGATATTGCTATATCCCAGGCGTTCCTCTGTCACCTCCAACCCTAGAGTTCTTTGCTGATGGTTCCATTTTTCCGTTATAGATTCATCTCCAAACCGGACAATGCGTAAGCCTTCACTCTCATTGTTTATCTTCTCGTGACATACTAAGTTAAGATTCATAAAGGGTAACCAAATTGGAACTGCTTTCTGGTGCGACCAATCAATTCTTATTGTTATCTGGGGTACGAGTTAACGCGGTGTAACTATTATAGGCAAACCATCGGTGGAGAGCATGGTCTTGACGGGTCTGGAGTGTATTTATCCCCCTTTTACCTGGCCTGATTGGCCTGGTTTTATTTGGTTCCGAGCTCTAATGTGGTGGCCATAGCTATGGAGGAACCTCTGATATTCAATTGGAGCGTATGAGTGTATACTTCAACGAGGTATTTTTTTATACTTTTTCCTTGATAATAACCCCTTTCTACGTTTTGGGCTTAGCGTACTTGAATTTAGGCTTCTGGAAGCAAGTATGTGCCACGTGCGGTGCTCGTTGATCTTGAGCCTGGTACCATGGATGCGGTTCGCTCGGGTCCTTTTGGCCAACTCTTCCGCCCTGACAACTTCGTCTTTGGTCAATCTGGTGCTGGTAACAATTGGGCCAAGGGTCATTATACTGAGGGTGCCGAACTCGTTGATCAAGTATTGGATGTCGTCCGTCGTGAAGCTGAAGGATGCGACTGCCTTCAGGGTTTCCAGATCACTCACTCACTCGGCGGTGGCACTGGTGCCGGTATGGGTACCTTGCTTATTAGCAAGATTAGGGAGGAGTTTCCCGACAGAATGATGTCTACCTTTTCAGTTGTTCCCAGCCCTAAGGTCAGCGATACTGTTGTGGAACCATATAACGCCACTCTCTCTATTCACCAGCTAGGTCGGTTCATAAGTGTTTCCCGATGATGGCGATTTGGCCGTTGACTTGAAGTTAGTTGAAAACTCTGATGAGACTTTCTGTATTGATAACGAGGTGCGCACTCACGTTCATTCGAACTAACTACTTATAACACTCGATAACTGATAAATCTCTAGGCTCTTTATGATATCTGCATGCGAACGCTTAAGCTTGCCGCTCCATCCTATGGAGATCTCAACCATCTTGTTTCAGCTGTCATGTCGGGTGTCACCACTTGTCTTCGTTTCCCTGGCCAATTGAACTCTGACCTCCGCAAACTTGCTGTCAACATGGTTCCTTTCCCCCGTCTCCATTTCTTCATGGTTGGGTTCGCACCTCTCACATCGCGTGGAGCCCACTCATTCCGTGCTGCCACTGTTCCAGAACTCACCCAACAAATGTTCGACCCGAGAAATATGATGGCTGCTCCCGATTTCCGTAATGGACGCTATCTCACCTGTGCTACTATTTTGTAGGATCTCCAGTCTTGCTCTAGGCAAATTAAAACTGACATTATCTAGCCGTGGAAAAGTTTCTATGAAAGAGGTTGAGGACCAGATGCGCAATATCCAGACTAAAAGCTCCAGTTATTTTGTTGAGTGGATCCCCAACAACGTCCAGACTGCCCTTTGCTCGATCCCACCTAAGGGATTGAAGATGAGCGCTACCTTTATCGGAAACTCTACCAGTATCCAGGAAATGTTCAAGCGTATTGGTGACCAGTTTACTGTCATGTTCAGGAGGAAAGCTTTCTTGCATTGGTATACTGGAGAGGGTATGGATGAAATGGAGTTCAGTAAGTTTAGTTGAGTCTCTTAATGGGGTATCGTTGATAATTAACTATATTGTAGCTGAGGCCGAGTCCAACATGAATGACCTGGTTGCTGAGTACCAGCAATACCAAGATGCCGGAATCTCTGATGATGAGGGAGAGGCATACGAGGAGGAGTTGCCCGCTGATGGCGAATGATATCTGATTGATCTGCCTCTTGACCGTGCTAGTTTAGAGCAATAGGGGAGGAGGATGGAAGCATGATCGGAGGTGGATCTGTATGTTTTATTCATTCTTACTGTATCGGATTTAATATCTATACCCATCTTTGTGTGTTTTGTTTTGTCGGCCTAGGCGTGAAAGTGGTTGATGGTTGGGAAAAATTTTCGGAATCTGAATGGCATGCTGTTGGTGGGAATTAATGCAATGGTACAGTTCTTTGAAATTGGGAGTAATTGGGAGGTGTGACGAGGTCAATTCATTGAGATTTGTATTAATTCAGAGGTGGTTTCGGTATTGATATCACAGGTGGTTTACATGCTGGCTTGTGGATGGGGTGTCCTATTTTCGCCCCAAAGCGGTAGATAATGCGTTGTAAACTTTGCCTCTCGTGTGGGACATGCGATGCTATTTGATATCTGCCCATCTCACGAGCCGTATCCTATTGAAATGGCTAGAGGTATCACCACACAACACTAGAAACTAGGTGCATTGTCGATGCCTTTGGAAGTTTCTTGGGCCTGTATGCAAGTTAGTATACTAGGAGTGGTGGGCGGCATGGCTTAAATATTGCAGTCCGGTCAAGGATGGAAATGGTTTACGAGTGATAATAAGTGGTTGTGGTGGTTCTGCTCCATGTCACAACGTCTTGGACTGAGTGCCCTCGAGTGGATGCATGCATGCGGCCAACTGGCGCGATTGGTGAAGGCCACTCCTGCCGCACCCTCTACCGTACTGTATGGAAGAGTACGAGAATTAAGTTCATAATAAAATGCTATAGTTGTCTTTCAGTCTGACTTGTGAAACCAATGTGGAGATCGAGAGGATGAAAAGTGAAAAAAAGAGGGAAAGACAAGACTGGACAATTTCTTCTCCCGTTCAACCAAACGTCATATGATACTGTATCATACCCAAACATATCACTCGTGTCGACATCCTCGCTACTCATGCGAAGCTTCTCCCCCCATCTCCTAATGCTCAAACTGCTCCATCTCGCCTGGGTTCCCGCTCTTGGGAATGACCGCATGCCCTCTCCCAACCGCTCAGGCGGTGGTTCCCCGATACCCTTTCCTCGGCCGTGGGCACTCGCCCTTGCGAGCCGAGGGGGGAATAAGCGCGCGGTAGAATTTATCCGCCCCGAAGAAAACGAGCTAGCGGGTGTTTGTCAGGAATGGGTGGACTTTTACTCTGTTTACATGTGGGGGATCCTCGCGATATTTAGGAAGTCCTTGAGGAGTGTGATCGTACGGTTTGACATGCTGATGGCTTTGGGCTCTCCCCGAGGTGTAGTGGTTCTGGGGCGCGCCAGGTAGGTGTTGGATCTTTGTTTATGCTTTTTTTTTTTTTTGGTAAGGTATCATACTTTTGGACATTTCTAACTATGATGTCACCATCTATCAAAAGAGGAGTTGTCAGGAGAGTGGTAGCAAAACTTCACACTCCCAATCTTCAGCTTCCAGACATCTCCCCGCTCAGCTGTTGTGGCCAAATAGGTTGGATGGGATCTAGATCCGCCAACTCGAGCCCTTCTAGGCTCTCCTAGAAGCTCTGCAGTAGCCCACCCGGCTCCTAGAGGTGGTTCCAGACCCCCCCGTGATGAGGTGGTACTCCCGGTGGACCACGGGGCGCTCGCACGGGGTCCTTCATTTGCGGGGGTCCTGAAACCTGGCTGGTGAGCGTAGTTATCTTGTGGGTACATTTCCTCTACCGGGTGGTGATATTGTGCTGTAAGCGGTAGACCATGGGAACCCTCAGCGAGGCGCGGCGAGACTTGGCTGCAAAAGCTCCTTGATTTTAACTACCGTAGCAAGCCAAGCCGTGCCGCGCCTCACTGAGGGTGTCGCCTCGCTGAGGGTTCACACGGTCTAGAGCATGGCTGAAGATGTTTGATAGATTTACGGTTCATCGGTGGTGACATCCAGACACTATATCTCATTCTATACAGCACTCACTTCTCTTCCCCTTCCCCTCACCATCCAACCTTCACCTTCGCATTTCCAAAAGCCAAGTTGAGGACCTGACCAACAGGAGCGACCCCTTCACCTTCTTGGTTGAAACTCTTTTAGAGAGAATTAAACCACTTTCCTATCATAGCACCCCCCCAATACCATCTAGCATAAACCGCAGTATACTATAGTCTACAACCCACCATCAAAACCAAATCGGAGCCCTCTCTTCCGGGGCCCCCAATATCACCTCTTCATGGATCTCTGGGGTGACGGCGAAAAATGTGAGAACTGAAGGGATAAGGGGGGGGAAAAATAGATAAACATTTACATGGAGCTCCCTTGCAGAAAATGGGCCATGTCAAAACGGGATTGACACCGGGACTGACGCTGCAGATCATGCTTCTCCCCGCGCTGTCGAAGGTGGTTCGGGCTTCTGCGTGATGCACAGTAGCCGTTTGGAACCTTTCCGATAGTCATTAATATGACACGAGTAGTTATCGATTGGCTGGCTGGCTGGGTGCAGTGGGCTAGGGTATTTATTATATTGCACGCACGACGTGGTCGCGTGTGGATTGACAGGTACTGTGCGGGGAGTTCGCCGCTGTGCTGTACCGTGCGATTGCTAAGGTTAAGGTCGAGAGGTTCATTTAAATTTGGCTGTATAGTATAGTGTTACTTGTGTTGGGGTGTTGGACTTGTGGTACTAAGTTTTATAATCTCATACTCGGACTTTGTATTATTTGACGACCGGGGGGCAGGCACGATAATATTACTGCAATTTTTTTGTCCCCATTGCAATTGGTTTAGAGGGGCTCTGGGAATGGTTACGGTACCCTGGGCCTGCACCTTTGGATTCGTTCGGAGGGGAATGGGTAGGAGGAGGAGTGAAATGAAAAGAAATTGGGTGATGTCGGATTGAAGAAATTTATCCTTCCGGAGGTATCATACGGTATAGCCGTCAGGGGCAACACAAACTATCACTCTTCTTCTCTGGTGGCCTTGGCGATACAAGCGCTGCTGTGTTGATAGGTATCGCTCGTAAAATCGAATATCCCTAAAATCCAGCGTTTCTAGGAGTGTCGGGGGATAATGAGAAGTATGTGCGTCCCTACAAGCAAGGTGTGGCGGTAGAGCGGTTGTTTGTGCGTGGGTAGGTAAAGGTTGGGGACGGACCTGGTAGTATGGATGGTGTTAAAGAAGTTGTTAGGGAGGAGAGGGAGAGAGTATCTATTGGATAGTCCACCCCCCGAGGAGGAGGAGGAGGGTTTGAACCAATGTTCACTACTGCAGATTGCGTCTTCTTTGAGAAAACACAAAGTAGCTTCTATCATATACCCAGCACCGAGAATAATAGAACTTGTTGATACGCCTTTTTTCAGCAGTTCCGACTTTTGGTTGCTCCTCATGATGAGTAACGGAATGGGGGGAGGGCAGCAAGATACATACATGAGTCCCACTCCTTTCTCCCCAAAATCCAAATCAATACGTATTTAGACGAGAGTCTCAACATGGCGCCCTGCCAATCCTCACCCACAAAAGAAGAAGAAAAAAACTTCAGGGACACCGAAAACACGGCCGAGATTTCGAAACCCCCCCCCATCTCTCCCGTATACATGCAGGAGTCAGGGCCCCGGAAGCTCCTTCGACTCTTTGCTTCCAATCCAGTCACCTCTCTCCCCCTACGATACTCCTTATCAAGACCCAAGGCCTTACGAGGGAGAGAAGGTTTCAGCCACAATGAATCTATCCTTCATATTCGATATAGACCGAATGCTTGTTCGCGGAGATGGGTTAATCCAAGGGGGACAGAGAGCGTTTGGGACTCTAGGCGGGGAGGGAGGAATGAGCTTGGGATCAAGATCCTTCATATACTTCTCACCAATTCCAGGGAGAAGTTGGATGTAACTTAGCCAAGTGTCCTAGTTTAGCAAGAGCCTAAAGAAGCCGTTTTTTCTCCACAAAGCAGTTTATTCCAGTGCCACACACCCAAGAGGGCGCTGAGTGAGCTCTACCACACTTTGCCAGTGGAGTTGTATGGCTTCAAGGACGTGGTCGTGCCAACTGATATCGCCGCCTGGTTCCAGAGCATCGCTTCCTATATGATCTCCGACACCTGGAAGATGGTGAGCGCCTGACCGAGAGACTTTAGCAAGGTAAATACGGAAGCCATCCTGGCCTTCTCCGATTCTAGATGATTACGCCACGGATTCACAAATTATCATGGAGCTTCTATAGAGTGAGGAATGGTGATTGGAGATTAGAGTGAAGCTAGCCGATACAGATCTACCCCCCGATGGTAAGCACCCTCGCCTCTCCCCCGATAATCTAGCCAAGGGCTGACGCAATTCTAAAGGCGATCTTATCTGGCCGGTCGGGGGGCAAGTACAGTACCCCCGCACGACACAGGGCGCCTTCCGACTCTCCCTGGGAGCGATGCAGAGGGTCATAAGCCCGGGGGCCGCAGCGCCTCACGCACATACGCGGACTACATTCTAACCTCATGGATAGAGACCCACCCCAACAAGGTCCTGCCCGGGAAGGTTTATGACACAGTGCATGGTCGGGGATAGTCAGCAGCCCGGCTTCCTCGGCCAGAACCTATACGTGCGGAACACTTGCCAAGTGGAAGGCGGGAGATGCACCGGGGGGCGTTTGATAAGGCACCTGCCGTCGTGATTAGGACCAACTTTGATTTTAACGTATCGGGGGGGGGGGGGTGAGCGTAGTGAATTGGGGATGGATATCGGGCGTTTTTCTCTTTTCCTTTATGTGTTTTTGTCGTTGCTTTTGCGGTTGATCGCGGAATGGTTATGTGTCAATGATTGAGTTTTACTTGTTTGTTGTTCTAGTGGGGATATCTTTGCTCGGCTGATTGCTTAATTGTTGCTAGGAAAGACACATTGTTATCTACCCCCTCGCGTGCACGATTATCCATAGCAAGATGGGCCCATATCAGTTCCTGCGCAAGTGTTTGTATCAAAAAGACGGCCAATTCCAGCTACTTGTGGTTCACGTCCAGTTACTATAGCTTCCCCATATTCTAATATATATTTCAGCCGTTTTTGTCAAAAAATAGAAATGCTATGCGGTCCCAAACTTTCGAAATGGCTTAGAAGCGTCAGTTCACTTGTGAAATTATCACGGAAAAGGTCAATCGTCAACACTAAGTTTTCGTAGCTAAACAGCCAAGAGTAGGCAAACTCTGTGAGTGGTTTCCGGTGAGATATCGAGTGGATTGTAAAGCGATTAGGTAGGCTGAGCGCACTATTCGGGCCGGTTCCAATTGTAGGGGGGCGAGAGAGAGGATGGCTAGTTCAGGTGCAGTGATGGACATGACCACGCTCGAGTATGGCCACTGCTCGATTACGCTCGGGGTTTCTCCACAAGAGTCCCCCACCCCCTCAATATGTCAAACGGTGAATAGAAGATTTAAGCAGCTTTGTTCAATTCGATTTCCAACTATCATACCAACACTTCAGCCGACAAAAGCCACTTTTACCGAACAACATTACTCCAAGGCCCAGGAGCCAGAGTCACTAGCTCTATTCTGCTCCCTTGGAGTGTCGGATACCGTTTTTTCTCCCACTTCCCGGGGTGATGATGATGATGATGATGAAAAAAGTGAGGACATTTGTTATAACCCGAGTTTCTAGGGGAAATGTGTGTTGAAGAATTAACAGTGGAGAGTTCTCATTGAGAAATATGTTATCAAGTGTGCGGGGGGGGGGTATGATAGACAGTTTTCACACAAACATGATTGTCGAGACATTCATGCCTAGATAGAGTGATCGATCATGATCTGGTCGAGTCCATCACTTCAGGTGTGAAAACGCTGATTTCACCAACGCTTTTTGCGGTGACTTTTACCCTACCGTAAGAGAGCTTGCAAAAAAAAAAAGTATTAAGACATCATTCCCATTATGACACCTGGTTGATAGATTCGCACAATCGAGTTATATCCCTATAGCCGGATAGATTACATGAGACCACGCCTTAGGCATTCGGCTCCAACCCGACCGCACGAGCAGACACCACACTCCCTCACCTCATCAACTATCACTAGCAAGAGGAATGTTTCGGTGGTCATGAAATATGACGCCAATTCCTAGGCTACCACGCCCTTACCAAAGCGTTGCTCCCAGACCCGCAGTTTCCCCAAGGCAACATGACGCATAGAAGGTATCGCAACGTATTTACCAAGGAATCACACGGAATCACTCACCAGAGAACCACACGCCCCGCTGAGCACTACCGCAGCATACTAGTACGGTACTGAGTACAGGTGAGATTCGGGCATTGATTGAACCCCTCGTGACCCCCCTTTCACCCCGATCCCCCATGGAATTTCTCGTCCAATCATAGAAAACTGCTTGCCGTCTTACGTCATGCTTACTGCGATTGGCAGCTGGGCGATCGTTCAGTAACACTTTTGTCTTCTCGAGTACGAGTACCGGTAACTTGTGGGGTTTACAGCGCTAAGACTGAGGAGGAGGAATAGCCGGTCACAGCTCGAGGAATGACATTCCCAATTTTCCCTCGCCTGTTGGAAACTTAACTGGCGGTGGTGGTGGTGGTGGGGGGGGGGGGTGTTGCTGGGGAAGAGGAAGAGATACCTTTTCCCGTGCTTGCATTCGGAAAGGATGCGCACTTTCTCCACTTCCACTTCGCGTATATGGAAAGAAGAAAAAAACATGACATGGTACCATATCCCCTCCTGCGCCCAAAGACCCACTTCGAGCAAGAGAAGTACTCGTATGTTGACTATCGGTTCACCTTCTCCTTGGGATTTTACATTGTTCTGTAGATCCTTCTCCTCGTCCCCCCACCCGAGAACGCTTGGCAGAATCCATGGTACCCCGCTATGTACTCGAGTACTCGCACTGTACTAGTACAGTACTTGTACTTGTGTACAGTACCGCCAACGCTCGCGAACACAATCACGCGTGCGATAACGGGCCGCAATTCCTATTGGTTCATCTCGAGCGTCGAGGCCAAGAGGGGGGGGGGGTTCTCATCCAACACCGTACCGTGTTTGTCATGGCCACCGCACCCGAAGATTATTATTCATCTAGTGGAGACATTGTTATATGATAGGCTACGATACTCGTATGGTAGCCTTAACAAGAGAGGATCAGAGGAAATCCCCCAGTGATACAAGTACCATCATAACAAGCGATAAGATCTGAGGTTTTTTGTCCATCATATATCCCTTTTTGGACTGCTTGGGGGGGGGGGAGGCTTCCGGAAATAGCTTTTTGCCTCTGCACTGCCAGCTGCGGCCCGCTTACGCTTGAGTGCTTATGTCTCCGAATATTCATGCCCCTTCTCCCCCTCCTGGTGAGATTGAGAACCCGATCACCTGAGGCTGATGCAACCGAAAACAAACAAAACAAAACAACCACTAGAAAATGAACTTGGCTTGCCAACTTTTCTTAGGGGAATTTGAGAAACAAGTTCTTGAGTAGGGTACTGTAATTAAAAGTTACCTGCACCTGAGTAACAACCAAGAAGTATTCAGGATTAGAAAATAAATATGGCTACTCGAGTACGGTACGGAAATTGCCAGTGCCTAACCTGAGGGCCCATAATCGTGCTGGATTGGCGTCTCGTGTTTGGTAACCGTTGTACTGTACAGTACCGTACTTGACAGCTAGGATAGATTTGTGATATGATAATCATGTTCGAATACTTCTTACCCGTTACCTGCAAGACACTGCAGCAGACCGGCCTGTCATCTCTGATTTTTTAGTAACTTTGGTATCTCAGCTTTACCAGCGGCTTGGGTGTTGTCGATAAGAGAGGCTCAGTTGTGCACTGTACTGTACAGTACTCGTACAAGTACCATATCATACAGTTTGCCCGATCCGGCCGCTTGGAATTCAATCGAGACCACGATAATTTACCGAGCGACCCAACCCCCGCCGAAGGCCCCAAAGCGAATTCAGTATCACAACAACCGTCTATTTCGTCCGCCACGGAGTGTCCGAGAACCGACCCTCAAAACAGCCACCAGGTTCTGCCCACCCCGAATGGGGAAGTGGTACTGACGGACTGCGAGCTCGAGATGCTCGAGTAGACTGTGCATCAAATGCGGGCGCAAAAAGTGCACATCTCCTGTAGCTTTCCGCCTGCTCCCCAGGAGAGAGAGAAGAAACCCCCACCACCACCCCCTATTCGCTATCTCAGCCGACAAAAAAGCCATTCATTTATCTAGTCATTGCATGCTAACTCGCAGGATCCAGCTGTACTTTCGTACACTTGTGGAAATGAGATGGCCATGCCATGCCCCCCCCCCGTGAGAAGAAAACTTCAGCCGGTAATGTGAGAAAGCTACCTTATGGAAGAGGGGGGGGTTTGTCCTGTAGAGTTAAAATTCGGTAAGACGGTAAATGTGGAAACCGTTTCTGGAAATATCGTACAATACAAACTGAACATCTTAAGCGCCTGTGTGCGACGACAACAACGACAACGAAAGGGACAATAGACAAGTAAACAACCCGGTTCTTGATCTTCACAACTACTTGGAGAAGGCGGCAGTATCCATTTGCCATCTTTCCTTGTATTAGAGCAAGTTATCGTAGCTGTACGAGTACAAGTCCAACTGAACCTCATGTCGCGCTTTCCGTCATTCTCGAAGGAGCCCCCCCCCCCGTTCGGACTGGATTTTCTCGTCTACGTGCTGCATTAGGCTGGTTATCACACCTAGCCAAGCACGGGTGGTCTATCTCGCTTTCTTGGCTTCCATTTGGTTCGAGTACCTCCCACGGCCGAGTTGAATTTGGACACTCTCTATGGAAACCTCCACCTCAGGTGTCCACGCCGCGGGAGTACTGTACATGTACACACCAGACAATCTCGCAGCGCAAGGTCTGTACGAGAAAGAACGGTATCACGATCCGTGACCAGCTTCGGGGATGGAAACCGTAGAAATTTGTGTGCCCGGTGATTCTCCCTTTTCAACAGCACCGGACGAGGAACCGCTGAGCGAGTGATGGTACGTGACTGCAAGGACCAAGAACCCATCTTGGATGCTCGACGTTCCGCGGATGTACTCGAGTACAGCATGTAGGGTACTTGTACTCTACCCACTCGTCTTTGCCAAGAATACCTCCGCGAGCCGGATATCAGTTTAGGGGAGCGCACCGAAACATCGGCCAGAAGAAGTATTCTTCTCGTCAAGAGAAGAGACGAGCGAGCACGAAGATACTCGTATGATAGGGAACAGGTGATCCAACGAGGCGGGTAGGACTTGCATCCGGATATGCGTGTGTTGCGCTCAGGTATGGGGGAAGCCAATCCGTGAACATCTTTGTGTTTACCAAAACTTCCCAGATATGATGATAGGTCCCCCCCCCCCCCTTCCCCCTTTCTGGCAAATAAAAAATCGCGACGCCTTCGTGGGATTTCTTTTTTTTTACGATCAACAAGGCTTAGCTAGCTGTACATCGCATCAGAAACTTTGCCATCCACTGGTAATGTCCACGGACCAAGCCACGTTAGTGGGGTGGTGGTGGTGGTGGAAGACAAGTGAAGCCGCTGGAGCACGTATCTGCCCGTACCAAGTATTTCAGTACGGTAATGATAGACTATATCCGGCGACTACTTGGCGCATTCCGAAAGCCCCACTCTATATATACATGTGCCTATATGAACAGCCTTTCCACTAGACGGGGGGGAGTGTTATAATAGAAAGAAAGAAAAGCAAAAAAAAAAAAAAAGTATTGATTGAAATTCAAGAAAGATTCCCCCCCCCCCTCCAACCCCACCACCGCCCCAAGGCTACGCACCCGAAAACTCCATTTGGCTTCACCTAGCGAGGTCACCCAGTAAATGAGCCCGCTCGCCCACTGTGCAAGCGCACTTAACTTGGACCAGGTGGGAATTAACAAAGCTCTGGGGAGTGTGTTGTTGGTTCCATTTGGGCTATCCCCTTGTGAGGTGCGAAACGGTGAAAATTCGCAGCCAGGAACACAGAGAGCGTCTTGGAATTATTCGAGCTCTGTGATTCGCTGAGAATAATTTGAGATGAATGAAAACTGCTGAGTCATTTGAACGACCAAAAGGAAACTGAAAAAGCCCCTAATTTCTCTTACCAAGTAGTACAGTACGGCTAATTTGCTACCCCTTTCAGCTGGCTGGCTGGCTGCGATTATTATTTTTTCCACCATTTCCCACCCCCTGAGGAACAGCCAGCCTGCGCAAGCCCGATCATGTAGAATTAGGGTGAGTAGTCACCAGTTTGCTGGCAACGGTATCATACAAGGAAAGGAAAGGGGCCAGCTTTCCCTCCTCCCCCCCCCCCCTGAGCCAGAACACGACACAAGTACAAGTACTGTGTACATCGAGACATGTCCAGCGAATCGTTCATCCAGCAAGTCAATCATTACAAAGTGCATTTCACAAAAAAACCGCACCTTTACCGCCAACCGCCAAAGATCCGGCTAGAGCCTCCAATTATTCCCTCCTTCGCCCCACTCCAATTCCAACATTGCACTTTCCACCCTCAAGCATTCGGTGCATATGGCACGGGCAGAAACCTGCGTCCCGAGTGACGCTCCATGAACACCGACCCGACCAACTTCCATCTTAACTCGTACAGTACAGTACAGCCCACACCCCCGGCAGAGCCAAGCAATGATCGCCAAACCGCCATGCCAATTGCTCGACAAAGAATGGACGGTAAAAAGCCAAGCTCTTTTTTTCTTTTTCTTTCTTTTCTTTTCTTTTCTTTTTTCCTTTTTCTTACTCTGCTTTGAGGAGGGATGGTGGGTGGTGGACTGGTGGGGTGGAAGGCGGGAAAAACAAGAAGCCACCATTCCATGAAGACAACGGGAGTGGTCAACATTCATTCGTTGGCAGGTTCCGCAGGATCCGCACCGATCCGGAGCGTGGCACTGCACTCCACTTCACTCGCAATTATCAATGTGCCTTTTCCTTTCTTTCTTTTTTCATAAAAAGGAGTGCTACTTGTACCATGACTAGATATACATGTACCGGTTACCGTACTTGTACTCGAGTACAGTACTCGAGTGGTGGTGGTGATGGTGGTGGGGGTCGATCCATGAATACCGCACAACTCGTATTTGTATTGGTCAAACATTCACGGAATGCATCCATTCATCCATGCAATCCACCTTCCCCACGAATCAAAACCACAAGATTTCCTTCGCAACGAGTTGCATATCGGAAACGACCGTTCATTCGCGCACACGCTCGGAGAAGCCGTGCGTGGTACAGTACGTATCCGACCGAGTAGTTACGAGTGGTCACTCGAGCATCATAGCCAACTTATCATATCATAACTTGTACCTTCTACATTCCACACCGCCTTTAGCCCTCATTGCCCAGAATCCGGATTCGTAAAAAGTATGCTGTACTCGAGTAGCGGTCCTTTTTATCATATCATACCAGAATTTATAATATTATATAACAGCTCACAGCGGATGGGTTTGGAACCTCGGTTTCTTGCTTTTTCTTTCTTTCCCCCTTTCTCCTCCCCATCATCATCATCCTTCTCTCCGAGAGGTAGTCTAGTCCATGATATGTTGGGTAGTTAGTACCTGAGGTCATTGTACAGTACGAGTAAAGTAGCTACTTGTACTCGAGTACTCGAGTATATGGAGTGGGATGGTGGTGAGGGTTCGAACCTGTGCACGCTCGCACACAAAAATTAAAAAAAAGCTCGGGCCAATTCTCTCCTATGTGGTTGGAAGGGGGAGGTCAGTTCATCCTAATTTTGTACAGTACGAGCAGAAGAATAATTTAAGCATTGCCATGAAAGTGAAGTTTTCGTTATGCGGGAATATTTCTTTTTCCTTCTTCTCCTCCTCTTTCTCTTTCTTCCTCTATCTATCTATCTATCTATCGGTGAAGAAGGGCATCAATCTAATTGGTTGAAATACTCGAGTTTGCACTTTGCCATCATAATACGTCGATCCTGCTTGTACAACCTGTATGGTACGAGTTATGGCTTGTAGTGATACAATACGGTATTCCATTCTATGAGTAAAAAAACAAGGGGGGGTGTAAAAAAACAAACAAACAAACAAAGTGGAATTAACAAAACAGATAGGAGAGTAATGGTAGTACCAAGTATCAAGTTTGTAGTACAAAGTATGATAACTCATATCTCCTCCGTACCCCTTTTACAAAAATGGCCACCGCGGCGGGCCCATAAAGGAGTTGCTCGAATAGTTGTTCGAGATGTTTGAATTACTGTGCCGGTGGCGCGAGAGATAGCGTACCGGTAACCCGTATGATGATAACCTGTGAGAGCGGGAGTGATTATATCACAACTTACCGGTACCACAACAACTCCTACGGGAAATTAGACGTGCTCCTTTCTAGCCATGAAACTTGCCTTGTGCGAGTGCCAGTAAGGGCACAGTACTCGTACTCGAGTATGAATGGAATCAAGCCATGTTGGAGAGCCACTCACTCGTACATGAAGGACTCACTCCATGGCACAACACAGCTCCAGACAAAGAAGCACATAGTCTACTGTAATGCTTTGATAGAGTCACCCAGTGTCAGATTCGGAAAGTATTTCTATTAAGGTTCATGATATTTGTCGTTCTCTGCAGTACTCGTATATGGTGGCGGTGTGTGCACACACCTTTAGAAAGCGGCTTCAACACCATACTTTTTGTGTCCGTGGGGGCTATTCCAAAATAGGAGCCCATCCTTGGTGCAAAGACACGAGTACGATAGACAACATGCGAACGATACAGAAGAAAAGAAGAAAAGAAAATTCACAGCCACATCCGCAATGTGTCCATATACTTCCAATGACTGCGAAGAGGTAAATAGTGATAAAACCAAAAACAGTCATCTAAAAGTGTCTAGTTGTTCTGTGAATAGATATTGTTCTCGGGCACAATGAAGGGAACTTTGACGGGCGCAGCTATACTCGTACAGTACTCGTACAGCACTCTCCCATAATTGTCAGCCCAGTGCTCCTTATGCGGAACTGCCTACCGGGTACAGTACACCACCAAACACAAGGTAGGAGTGAGCCAAATCATACACCCGCTCGGTTGTTGAAGCTTTTTTTACCACACATGATGCCCTCCATTGATCAGCAAATCGCTCCCTGTCATGAACGAGCAAGCATTTCTGACAAGGAATACCCCAGCGCCACTGTAATCCTCCGGCTCAGCCTTCCCGGCATACCCCCATCCAGGAGGAATCGTCCCCTCTCCAGGGAAGATTTGAGGCCATGCTAGGTCAGCGGGGTAACAATATACAAGTATCCCGGCGAGATACGAGTAGAGTTGACGCTGATGACGCGGGGCCCCATTCCGATGCTAGGTTTCTACTGTAGCTATGATACCATAACCAGGTTGCGGCGGCTCTGTACGGTAGTGAGTGGCCTTAAAAAAGCGGAGGAGGGGGGTTCGGGTTCCCCTTGTCAGCAATGGTCGCACTCACAAAAGCAATCAATGCAATTAACCCCCCATCCCCGTTCTTAACAATTTCTCCTGCGACCGCCCGAGCGGTATCAAACAACCCCCGCGACACTAACCCGCAATTTATTATCCGACCGAAATCCGCAGCGGTGTGCTCCAGCGCGTCCCCTGCCCCTTTATCCCCGCCGCCGCCGCAATGTGTGACTTGAACTTGTCGGTGGCGTAGAGGTGTACCCAACGCGGTCACTGTGTGATCGCGCCTTCTACCAAATTTAGGGTCGAGGTGGTCCGTCTAGGGCGTGTACTACGAGTACATCAATGATAATTCTTAGCAACAAGTACAAGTATGAGGCACACAAGGGTCGGGGAGGGATAGTAATTCACCGGATGATATGATAGTTCCAGCTTCTACGTAGTGAACCCTCCGTCTGCGTAAGCACCGCGGGTAGACAGAAACACCACTCGACCATCTATCGTACCGGTAGATCAAACTCCGGCAATAACCTCTTCGCCCCGACCCGAGATGGTATCTTCCGGCTCGGGCGCTGTTAGGGTTAATAGGGGTTGTTGTTGATGTTGTGCTCGCTAACTCCCGAAGTCTAGTCTTACTGTAGTAACGCGAGACCCAGTTACTGTAGCCGATAAGGGACTTTAAACAGTTAACACACAAGGAACCCATGTCTTCACTCGACCGATGGGAAGTAGACTACCGTATAGAGAAGGACACACAGCTGGTGTTGATTGTTTCTCCGCGAGCGCGGTGGTGAGAAGAGTAGGACATGGGCATTCAATGTGGCGTAACTGTGATACCGTACCATACATACTACACAAAATCCTTCTACTCCCAGTTCATCAACGACGAATATGATCTGCCTTCCACCGACATTACTACTATGCAGTACGAGTACTGTACCCGCCGGAGAGCGAGGGCCCGTAGTCCAAAGCCCGTGTCTTATTCGGCTAGCATTCCTACGAATATCATATGATACTTCGAACTCCGCCGCCCCCATACATCCACAAACCGCCGCTTTAGATACCGTACGTCAAGCCCAATCGCCACAACCATGTCCGTGCGCTGCACCCCCTCCCCCCTTCTACGATACTCGTACTGTACGAGTACGCACCTGCCCAGGTGGTACGAGTAAAGGCCATACCGGTACTTGTAATTTCGGATCCTAGTGCCGGGAGGACCCCTCGATGTCACCACGGTCCCCGCACGGAACACTGCGTGCGGGAGTTTCCTGATCCTGGGTAAACTCGACCCAGCGCTGCCCCTGGTATGACACTTTATCATACTCGTACTCCTCTAGTATCACCAGGAAAGCGCATTTGCAGCAGGGTTGGGCCTTAAGAGGACCACTGGCTACCCCAAAAAGTATAGCTACTTGTAGCAGCGGGTCGAGGTCACCCAGAATTTACTCGTGCGGTGGCATAAATTAATCCCCACCCATCGACCCCTGTTCTCGCAGATCTTGGGAGGGGGAATCCACCCGGGTGTTGGTGGTGGTGATGGTGGCGGGGGGAGTTCTTCTCGAGTAATGGACTTTGCAGGCTTGGCTAACAGGAGGATGGTGCCCTGGGAAAGTCAGGGAGTGGGTTTGGGTTGTCTTCCTGCGCCTTGTTCATGCGGGTTTGATCTTCCGAGATATTTTTAGCGGTAAAGGTCTGAGATACCACCCGATTTTGACAAAATACCCAGAAATACCACCCTACCCTCAACTACCACACAAAAATTGCGAGATCAGATTAGACTACAGAGATACCACAGGTAACTATTATACAATTTATCCACATTCCCAAGATGCTAAAAATTAAGGAAAACGTAGTAAAACCGATATGAGGTTTTCAGCTTACTGAATACCAATCAAGGACTAGCTATGTGATCTACGGCAGGTAGCAGAGTTGTGACCAGGATTACCACAAGTAGAGCATCGGGGTGGTGGAGGAATTGGATCTTCTGGAAGTATACCAATCTGGTTTGTGATCAACTGTCTACGATGGCGATCTCCAGTTCAAATTCGCTCCTTTCTTGGTCTTCCTCGTGGCTTTCTGGTAATTGGTGGCTTGACATGTTGTGCAATAGGAGCTGGATTTGGTTCAATACCCTGAAGGGCAGGAACAGGCTCTGGCTGAGGTTGCAGGTTGGAAATATCAACAGGAAGAAGGTTGTCGTTATTTGTTGATTTCCATGTCGCAATAGATAGAGTTTGTGGAAGGTAATCTTGTACGGCCTATAGAAAAGTAAGTAGAAGATATTGCATCCGAAGAGTAAAAGAGACTTACATGTGCGATAGTCATAATACAGGTTAATGCATGCCCATAAGGAATTCCATTCTCTTGATATATGCCGCAAGTACAAGTACGATCCTCCAGGTTGACCACTTTGATATTGCTGTTTGGCTGTGTAACATGTCCGTGAATCTCATCAGCCATGGGTGCTATATTTTGTCTTGCCCATAACCTGCTCTCACTCAAGATCTTCGTGCAATACTTGGTATATAGAACCATAGGATTTGTTGAATTTGCCTCCATGAAACGCTCAAATCGTTGACTCATTAGACGATGCCATATGGCATTCAGTAGCTCAACCATTGATAGCTCCCGGTCAATTTTTAAGGCATGGTTTACAGATTCCACAATATTTGAAGTATCGTGACCGTAACGCTTCCCAGGAAAGTGGGCTTTAGCCCAGAGAGTAGGATCTGAATTCCTGAGATATTGTACTGCTTCTGGCTTCACCTCTTGCAGCTTTCCCATTGATTCCTCAAACCTTTCTACAGTGGGCGCCCTTGCCACTACCCAAAATAGATTTGATACACCTCTTCCATATGCTGTTATAAGGTTTTCTTTTAAATGATTACAACAATAGGCACGTATAATCATAGGAGGTAGGTTGAGGGATGCATGAACCAATCCTTTATCGCGATCACTCATAAGAGTTATTCCATCTTGTCTGATCTCTGGAATAGCTGCTTGTAAATTTGATAGAAAGTACTCCCATGATGAGGAATTCTCACTCTCAACTATTGCCCAAGCCAGAAGAAGCGTCTTGCCATTTGCATCAACAGTGACTGCTAACAAGAGTGTTTGAACGAATTTAGTTTTCAGAAAGGTACCATCAACTGCAATAAATTGGCGGCAATGGCGGAAAGAAGAGCGAGATTATGCAGGGCAAATGAATATACGTTGAAAGCGATGGCTTTCATGGTCGCATGACAGGCGGATATATGCTTCAGGGTTGCTGGATAAAACAGCAGAAACGTATTGTGGAAGCTGACGGAATCCATCTCTTTGCCCTTCAAGCGTATCATCTAAAACACCAGCCTTTAAGCAATTAGCCACCTTGTATAATAGTGCTTCTCCAAATTGTATGCGCAAGCAGTCTATAATTTCTCGTGGCTTTGTTGCTTGAGTGATATTCAGATGCCTTGGAACATGTCGCCAGAGCCATGATTGAGTACCGGAAATGCTAGTTCGCTTTGTTCCATTACCGGGAAGACAAGTATAGTCTTTAACCAAAACCGTGACCTTTATATCTTCCTGACTGGTACGATATGCTCTTACTCGCCACTCACATCCTGCCACAATACAGGTATAAACTGCCCTATTATTGTCTCGTGCACTGACTTTGAAGCTGAACTTCTCCTTTACTGACCAATCCTCAATCATTTGCTGAAGTTCGACAAAATTGTTGAAAAGCTGACCGAGTGAGGGTGCCCCAGGAAGCTGATCAAGGGCGGACATCACAGATGAAATTAGCTGATAGATGTGGTTGAGTCGAATTAGATTGTGGATGCTTTTGTTAGTTCTACTCAGCACCTCCTGCAACTTTAAAGAATTTATCATGGACTGGAAATTTAATCATATTGGTAGATCTAATCTGATTTAACAATTTTTGCATGGTAGTTGAGGGTAGGGTGGTATTTCTGGGTATTTTGTCAAAATCGGGTGGTATCTCAGACCTTTACCGTATTTTTAGTTATTGCGCTTTGAAAGGCCTGAGAAGTGCTCGTAGGGTCTTGCGCTCTTGGGGACATCATGTGAGATCACTCGGGTTTATTGATCTCGGTCGGGATATTCAAGGGTCTTTTTAGTAAGAATTTATAACAAAAGTAATTTATGCCTACAGGAAGCGGCTAGTTTTTCAGCGATTTTTATTTGGGATGTATGGAGAATAGTTTCGGTGTCGGAGGGAGGGTTTGATTTCATCCCATGGCATTGTGGGCGACAAGACTAACCTCGCTTGGAATTCTTGTTACGATGTTTTCCTCCTTCCGATAGGCCCGCGTAAGTAGAGGGAGGAGTTTAATTCGGGAGCTCGGTTCCAGCGGTGGGTGTTCTCAAGCAAAGGGGTACTCGTACTACTATGGTACTAAGGAGCTAAAATATTCTGTGATTGCTCGAGATCTGAGGAGGGTAATAATGAGGGTGGTCTCCCCAAGAAGGGCTAGGGAGAATACTACCGTATCATACTGTGGTTGGCAGTAGCTCTCAAACAATTAGTCCAACAGATGACAACCTAGGGCTCGGCGTGTCTCGCTACGGGTTTGAGGATACTCGAGTAGAGAGGTGCTTCTGCGGAGGCTCGAGGTTAGAAAACAAAAATCGGGGGATCCCGCTACAGTTGTGTGGTGCGTATTCTCCCCCGACTTAGAAGAGGGTACTCGCACTGCACAAAGAACTCGCCAGCTAAAACGGTAGAACCTACATACCGGTAGGCTCAGCTGGCGAAACTGTGCGACCGTCTTCCCAGGCATTGGAGTCTGGTTCCCGGGTCTCTCCGGAACCGAGAAGAGAAAATTCTACCCCCCCCCCCTAACTAACAGACATATGCCAACCTACACCACCGTTGTGCTCGCTCAGGCGTTAGAAACGATGCCATGCGAAAAATTCCTACTTTAGAACGAGACGCGGAGTTCAGATTCATTGCTGACCAGACCTGGACAGCGGGCCAAATTTTGCCCAGTGTACTACTTCAGTGTCAATGGGATAAAACAGTACCGGTAAGCTTTTATCAAAAATAGAGCCCAAATAGGCCCTTGTTGGCTGAACTTTTGCAATGTGTTGTTGTCACACCCCTTATCCGGGGCCCACTCCCGAGGCCAGCAGGGTGGGTACGAGTGATGCTTTATGAGTCTACATACCAAAGGATTACGTTATTGGCCCCTTCACCAGGTGCAAATCAGCTCCGATCGGAAAGGGCAGAGCAGGGAGAAGTAACGGGGGCCTCACATTATGATTCACCCACCTTACCCGATCGGATCGCCCCCATCTCCAGAGAGTTTGCTCTCCCTCAGCCTAGCCTCTGGACAAGTAAATAGTTGAGACACTCATGAGGCCTCTTATTTTTAGTTCGACTCCTTCGTGGCACGAGTGGCACGAATGTGTCTGGGCGATTCACGAACCGGTTAAGGTGGAGGGCGATACGGAAAAGCAAACACATATTCGCGAGGGATCGCATGGGTTATCCCCGGTTTTCCCGCCCAAAGAGGACATCGCGATCCTCCCTGCTGTGAATACATGTTGGGTTTAGACCTATCCCACACTCTGTTTCCCTTTGCAGCTACTTGCTTTGTTGTTGTCACTAATGATATCGAAAAGTTAGCATAGCCGAATGCGCACCCATAGGCTCCCGAGGAAGTGACTAGCACACGCCCGTACTAGTACTTGTACGAGTACTCGAGCACCGTGCCGGTATTCGAGTACAACTTGTTGATCTGCGCCTTCGTGGAGGGTACTTCCACCCAAGTGTGTGCTCACAGGAAATGAAAGGGACAAAGAGCTGAGGTTTGTGCATCGTTTGTTCCACCTATCAGAACAATGAGTGCCCTGGGCTGAGGTGAAATGCAATTTTCTTCTTCCATGCTTCGCTCCTTGCATAGAAATGCAAAAATTGGTTTGACTGGGATTGGGTAAAACTTCTTGGCCGGGGTTCAAATAATTTATTGTATAGTAGCTAACCACAGTTGAGCAACAGGACCGGAATCGTCACAAAGGAGCTGGAAGCTGTGAAGGCAAACCATGGATCCATTTTCTCGAGATTAAATCAGAGGATGGAGTTTTCCGAAGTGTGAGTTTTGACCCACCCGAACAGATCATGGTAGTTGGTGAGCCTCAACTAGGGTCAGTCAGTCGTAGAGTAAAAGGGTCAATTTATTGCTACATTTTGTACTAATCCGGAAGTTTAGCCTAGTGTTACTGCGATCACTATTGGTCTGGGAGACAGAGAGCGATGCTTCTTACTGGTGATCTTGTATTTTTCTGGGTATTTCTGTCCTTGATTTCTGTTATGCTACCAGTACCGGTATTGAGAGTGTCGACGGTAAGACCTAGCCCATAAGAGGCTATGGGCACAGTCGCCTCTACAATAAGTGAGGGGTTTGCGGTTTTGTAAACTGGAAATAGCTATTTTCGAAGCTTTCGATGAATGGGCCGGGCCAATAAGGTTGTTCCATCCGGGGAACAAAAGTCTCGGTTGGCCAGCTGAGCAAATTTCTTTGGTCAGGATCTAAGCCCTATCAGCGTGATCACCCAGCATTGTGCGGCACTGGAACAAAGTACCGCATTTCTCCATATCGACTTCTGTATGGCCCAGCACCGTTAATTGTACCCGACCGTGTATGATACCAACCATGCCTTCGGCTGGCCCCGCTGCGTTTGTGGCAGGATTTTTCCGTTATCGATAGAAGGCTGTGCCTCCGCAAAAGCTTCTTTTTCACCGCTGAAACCAATCAACCAGCAACATCGCTGACTTGAAAAGTTGACGGGTTACCGTAGGTTGCGGCTGAACTAAGCAAGTGGTCCCCGGATTTGCACTTTTTTTATTTTAGCAACGCGTTCCAAAAATAACCCTCCTCCTAGAAATTCACAGATCCATGGGGGGGGGACTTTCGCACTTCGCCAGGACGGTGCCAATGGAGCGTAGGAAAGATCGGCGGCGAGCGGGATGGACAACCCGCACCAGGCCGTATTCTAGAGTCCGTTATCGTTGCGCTGCGCAAGTACTCGTACAAGTACCGGTATCCCGAACCGGGGAAATATTTACAATCCCGCCATAGGACACCGCCTCAGTCCCGAATATGCTTATTTCAACCTTAGGCTGACTACCGGTAGGAGAGAGGGATAGCGGATTGACTTTTGTGCAACTAGCTTGTGTTGTACAGATTGTATCTTGAACATTTTACATCCTATTTCTGGCCACAGCATCATCGCGGGAACTAAGATTAGAAACTTGAAAGAATGTGACCTTTGAAGCCTAGATACGTGTCACGGGAATTGGAAAAGATCGATGGCATCAGGTCTTTCAAACAAAGGTCCAGTAAAGGCGAAGTATTCCTGATCGGCCAGCGATCACGTCCCAAGTGTGCTCCGTAGTTTGGCCGCGTGGGGGGGGATTGCCCCTTCGACTGAGATGTAGACTACCGGCATCATTGCCTGTACTGGCACTTGAGTAATGTATGAGATACTCGAGTTCTCATACCATCCAGAATTTCAGTGCGCTCGAGTGCTGTCGGTACTCTGCTCGTACTATAGATGGTTATTGGTGTTGAGATAAATTGGAGGGGGCAGGCTAATTCTGACGTATACGTAGGGCAGAGCTCTTGTGGTACTGGTAGATGCAAGTACGGTACAGTATGTGTGATACCTAGGGGGTGCTGTAAAGGATGAACTGACATCCGTACCCGGCATGAGCCAACCCGTGCACAAAAAGCCAACCCCAACGATCCTTTGTTTCTACCCCCCCCTCCACTAACTAATAGGTTTGTTGACTTTTATCACCGCTCACTTCTGAACTGGGCCCCTTATTGTGGTTCAATACAAGTACCCAGGCCACAAAAGTTAGGCACATGTCCATTAATACTACCGGTACTTTTCCCCCCCTCCCCTTTCTTCTTTTGGCGAGGACAGAAGCGGGGACAAAAGCGGGGATAAAAAAGCTCATCGGCACAAGCGGACCATAGTACGAGGTAGTTCGAAATTTCCTCCTCCGGAAAAGGGGCAAAGAAGCGCGCCAAAATCATGCCTTCCAAGACAAACAAGGAAGGAAGAGCGCCATGCCTTTCTAGGAGAGGCAACTCCGACTTCCCAGCATAAGGTCGGTTTTTCTTTTGAGCTCTCATGGTAATTTGCCTTGCCTTGCACTTTAGTTAATTACGCTTGAGGAGGGAAGGTGAGACATCCCGTTGGGCTGGCAATGATGATTCAGATCCTCCTCCTCCTCCGCCCTATCGATATCATGAACCATCCCGGAGGTACGGGATCCCTGGTCGCGTGCAAATTGACTGGGAAAGGGGGGCTGAAGAGTGAACACAACTGACAACACACATCGTCACTTAAATTTTAGTAATACCGGTTGTCTTACAGAAGGGGAGAAGTGCTCTAGTGCTAGCATAGCCTCTTCACAGATGCCGTTCCACAGAGAGTTTCTTCCATTTCGGTCCCTACAGGTTGCAATTACTCCACGGACATGTGGTCCAGAAAGTATTTAGCATTGAGCATTCCCACCTCAAATTCCCTCCTCACCCTCCTCACCCCTCCTTCCCCACAACAGCATTCGCTCTGTTTCTGGTCGGACAACTTTCGTTTTACAAGGCACATCTCACCATCATGAGATCACACTCGTTCGGTGCGCTCGCACTCGCCTTCATTGGGAGTGCGACCGCCGCTGTCGAACCCTATGGACAATGCGGAGGAACTGGGTATGGCGGCGAAACCAGTTGCCCCCCTAAATTTACTTGTGTCCGGGTAAACTCTTGTATGTTTGATGGAACTCCCAAGAGTCTAAGGTTCATACTGATTCCGTCATAGACTATTCCACTTGTGTGGAGACCGAATATTACCCCTCGGTTTATAATCCCACCGCTAGTCAATACACTGACTCCAACTATCATCCCTCGGGTTATACCTACAACCCATACAAACATTATACGTCAACTCCCCCAAAATACACTACTAATACATACTACACCCCGCGCCCAACCAACACATACAAGTCGTCGGATCCCAAGCACAAGACCGACTACAAGCCATATCCGACTGACTATAAGCCCTACCCATCGGACTACAAACCGGATGACTGTCAGTCGTATCCGTACCACAAGCCAGATTATAAGCCATCCGACTACAAGCCGTACCCGGATTATAAGCCGACCGACTACAAGCCAGATTATAAGCCATCCGAGTACAAACCGTACCCTGATTATAAGCCATCCGACTACAAGCCGTACCCGGATTATAAGCCGACCGACTACAAGCCATACCCGACCTATAGGCCGGATTATAAACCATCTGACTACAAGCCGTACCCGACCTATAGACCGGATTATAAACCATCCGACTACAAGCCGTACCCGACCGACTATAAGCCGGATTATAAGTCACCCGATCCCTACAATCCGTACAAGCCATACACCACGGAACCTTATAAGCCATACAACTCGGATCCACCATACAAGCACTGCAAGAACGATCCTTACAAGCCATGCCCCGACGATGAATACAAGCCGCAACCCAGGGCTGTCGTCCCCAGACAGTCTGGCGCACCCGGTGGCTTTACTCCCGTTACTGGTGCACCTGGCCTGCAGACGCGTATGCCTATTGAGGAGATGCAGTCAAATTCCTCTGATGTCTACAACATGTTCATCCTGGCTTTGGTGGCCATGCAGGCAGAAGATGAGAATCGCGACGTAAGTTATTACCAAGTCAGCGGTATTCATGGTCGCCCATATCTTCCATGGCAACACGAATTTGATCCTGCTAGCAACGATCCCGGCCGCGGTTATTGTACACATGGAAATGCTTTGTTCGCTACATGGCATCGGCCCTACCTCATCCTGATCGAGGTATGAGTTATTACAAGCACTCTTGCGTTTCAATAAATATGCTGACCTATTGATTTAGCAAATCCTTTGCGAACACGCAAGAACAATTGCAGCACGATTCACTGGTGCGGATGCGCAGAGATATCGTGATGCTGCTGATAGAGTGCGCATGCCGTGAGCCATCCCACCTCCTTTACCGTAAGCCCGGGATTAAGCTAATCGCCACCATAGGTATTGGGATTGGTCTTCTCAGACAACCAGATCACGTCTCCCGAGTGCCGTAACTGCGACGGATGTCACAGTCGTTCAACCGGACGCTGGTGGTGCCCCACAGACTACCGTCATTCCGAACCCTCTGTTCTCTTACAGGTTCACCAGCGATCAGAATAGACAGAGATACTTTGATGGTGTTTTCCAGAATATACCGCAAACCTGCCGCCAACCGGATGGTGCTTTCAATTCGCGCAACGACCTTGCAGAGAGCGAGATGGTGAACACTTACGAGCCGTGAGTCTATCGGTAACCCCTCTTTCCCGACCTTTGCTAAAAATAACAATAATAGTCGCCGTGCCAATACCTACAATTTGTTCTCCATTCCCACCTTTGGAGAGTTTGCTGCCTCGGGTGGTCCTGGCGGTGATGTGTCACCAAGTAATTGGGTCAGCGTTGAATCGATCCACAACAATATCCACGGTAATTCCCTTGCATGGGTTCCTCACTTGCCCAAAGATGGATTCTAATAATTTACTTAGCGCACATTGGTGGTTTGAACGGCCATATGTCCTATGTCGACTATGCCGCATTCGACCCAATCTTCTGGCTACAGTGAGTTCCCAGTGCCCTCACTTCTAGCAGATATTAACATACATAAATAGTCACTGCAACGTCGACCGTCTTATCGCAATGTACCAAGCCGTCCGGCCAAACGAATATGTTCAACCCGGCCCGGCTGTACAAACCTTCGGAAGAGTTGTCCAGCCAGGAGACCGCGACGATGTCAATACCCCGTTGCGGCCGTTCCGCCGTTCTGATGGCCGTGACTGGACTTCTGCAGATACGCCCAATGCTACCAGCATCATGGCTTATGGCTATACCTACCCCGAGATCCCCGCTGAATACAGGACTAGACCCGCTGAAGATTTGTCAACTTTTGTCACAGGTAGGGTCAACGAACTTTATAGGCCTGCTTTGGGTGGCGGTGGTGGCAATAATCCAGGCCCCGGCACCGGCACGGGTACTGGCAATGGCACCGGCACAGGTACTGGTTCGGGCACTGGCACTGGAACTGGTTCGGGCACTGGCTCCGGCTCCGGTTCTGGCTCCGGTTCTGGTTCGGGCTCTGGTTCTGGCTCTGGTTCTGGCTCTGGTTCGGGCTCTGGTTCTGGCTCTGGTTCGGGCTCTGGTTCTGGCTCCGGCTCTGGCTCAGGAACTGGCAGTCCCTACAGATACCGTCGCGAATGGATCGCCTACATCAAAATGGACACAGGCGAGGTCGATGATAGATACTCTGTCTTGATCTTCCTTGGAGACGTCCCATCATCCGTCCAAGAATGGCAAACTGCACCAAATCACGTTGGCGACTGCTCAACATTCGGCGACGAGAGATCGCGAATGAAACACGTTATCCGAGGCACTGTACCTCTGACCGAGGCCCTCGTCGCGAGCAATGTCGACCTTGACCCGGCCGCGTGTGTGCCCTACTTGCGCAAGAATCTTAAATGGGTTGTTCAAAAGGTTTGTTCCTACACTCCCTTCCGGTGGACTATATAATAACTAATATGAAATAGGGTGACGGCTCCATACCCATCAATACCCTCAAGAGCCTCAAAGTCGGTGTCTCCAGCTCGATCGTCGAATACCCGAATGACTACCGCGAACTACCCAAGTGGAGGAAAGAAGAAACTCACTACGACATTACCTATCAACGAGACGGTGGCGTTCAGTACAACGAGACCCACCTCGTCAAGAGTGAGCAAGCACCATCAGTCATCAGCAACAACAGCATACATGAGGACCCGGGACGGCGCACCCCCCTCAGGAAGCGTTTTGCCAAGCTTAGGTTCTAGAGAGGGATATAATTCGTATTTAATATAGCTATTTCCTTAGCATGCTTTACACTTCTGGCTATTTTCCCTTATTTTACCCTTAATTATTATTTCTCTATTTTTGGTCTCCAGCATGGGCTCCGATATTGTCACTTTCCTTAAGGTTCTTAGCATCACCAATTTGATTCAATTTCCCCCGCCCAAATCATAGTTTGCAAGCTTTTCACAGTGCTGATGGAAGGTGATAAATTATTGTACCATAGACAGCATTTATGAGAAAATATTACCGCGTCAACTAGCAGCCAACTCCACAAAACGTATGATATAGATGATAGATAACCCTTCTACCGTCCACAAGATACCTACCGGTACTAGTGCCCGTTACCAAAGACATTTTTTTACTCAATCAGCGTTACCCCAAAATGGCTAACCAAGGGTGCTGCAGTGCAGTAGCAGTAGCAAAATACACATTCCCGCACCACCATACGCAATGCTCGTTCCGTCCTACGCGAGACATACAAGTACGAGTACAGCAACCTCGGGGGTCACAACAAATGCGAGCTCAACGGGAAGACAGAATTACCGGTCCACTGCTGTACTGCACTACCGTACTGTACTGTACCCAGGAGGACTCCCACTCACCGCTTGGCTTAATGCCCGGTAGTATCATACTTGTACACCTCCGGACGTTCCGGAGGCGGTGACAACGACTTTATTATATCATGTCGTCGGGTCAGGACTGTACTGTACAGGTACTCGAGTATGCAAGGGGGGCCTTCGGGAGAAGGAGAGGCCAATCGCTGGCGAGATAGAGCTAAGGGAAGTTTGGTGTTTTTAACAAAGTGAGGTTTGTTCATAATGCTACCGGTATGTCACGGTATACATGGGGAGGAGGGAAGGGGAATGGAAAGGGGAAAAAAGCCATTTCGAGAGGGGAGGCCTTAAGCACCGGCCATGAGGAACATGAACCCCTGGTCCGACCCAAATTGGACCTCCTTGGGGTATCCCGGTACTAATCAATTGTGCATTCCGCGCATCACCTAGGTTGATATTGCAATACCGGTACCGGTATCCAATAACCAGGCCTCGAACTATCCCTTAAATAGCACCCTAGATCCTACCAAATATCACGGAGGTATGATGCCGGTAGACGATCAGTTCAACATGGCTTACAGGAGTTACATCATAACATTGGTCCGATCACGGGCCCATCAGACAGGTTAGGTCTGCGGAAGTTGAAAAAGAGAACAAAAATTCATTTCCTTCCTCTCTTCCTCCCCTTTCTTGTGGACTAGGATATTAATTAATTAAAAGATCAATTGCATGAGGGGTTATACGACAATGTATGAGTACACTCGAGTACTCGTACAGGTTTTCAAGCTGCAAGTTAGAAAGGGGTGTGGAGGAACCTTCCATTTCCTCGGCAGTTGGCGGTTCCATCAATCCCTTCATTCGCATGCCGAATTCCCCGGAATCCCGGCTCGAGGAGAGAATACCGCAGAAACTCTTACTCGAGTACAGGTAGTCTGCTCACTCGTCTCCGCCAATGATACCTTCATGAGCGGAATATATTGGTGAGGACTCCAGCAAGTTGTCGGCTGGCGGAGGTATTCTTGGCAAAGACGAGTGGGTATACCGGTAATCCACCACCGGTGTTCGCAATTCCCTTAATTCATCAAGTCAGCCTATCGCGGGCTGATTTCCGCTGGTAAGCTGATAGTTGGTTTTTGACGGTTCTTACGGGTACACTTGCGTCGGCAAAGCTCTCGTATCATACCACATGTATACCACATGTACTCGAGTTCCGTACTCGCACAAGTACCGTACGATATGATACCCTTTTAAGTATGATAGAAGGCCGTCCCAGCAAGGGTTCCGTCGATGTGGCATGTGGACGAGGCACTTGTTCCCGGGTCAGTCCGTCTTGGCGTGGACCGTGAAGCCATCGGGCAAAATTTAATATCAAGGCATCGTGCCTCCCCCCCAAAAAAACGATGCTCATCCCATCCTCACCTCCATCTCCATCACGAACACACCGGTGCTAAAAACAAAACAATCAATCGGTCTGGAGGGAAAAATTGCGGATAAATAAGCAGATATGGCTGCGAGCACCTCTACCGGCCTGGTCACCGAACCTATCACTTTTACCCTTCCCTTCTTCCAACACCTAACCGCACAGGGCTAGCAATCCCAGCACACTGTCTGGAATAAGCTCCCGGATCGCACCGCCTTCGTCCAGTCGGGTAGCCACCCTGCAATCCCCTTGCCAAAAAAGATCAAGTGGGCCATCGGGCTCACAAATCATGCACACCGAACCCCAGCCCCCGATAACCCTTCAAATCGACGAAGCGCTCGTTAGTGAACGGTGCACGATCACGCTCGCGGAGGGCGCGACGAGGGGTTAATTCCTGAAGGAGGTTGGGAAGTGGTTAAAGGGAGGGGGGAATTGGCGGCACCCGGCCGGATGGATTATCGAGAATCCGAAGGATTACCTGTTGCTTATTGGGTGAGATAGTGTGGAGGCTCATGCTCGAGCACAAACTGGTGTGCTAGCGAGATTGGCTAGATCGTTATTTGGCACTTGAGGAAAGAGATAATCCATGTTATGGAGGGTGATTTCGTTATGATAAGTGTTCCCTTTTTTGTTTGACATCCAAGCTTTTTAATGGGTGGCCTACGGTAGGCAGTTGCAATAGAGTTGGTTGATTGGCTGGCTGGTTCATGAAAGCGAACAGATAAGCCATGGTGGGAGACAAAATTTTACAAAAGAAAAGAGGTATCATAACGCCTAACAAAATGATATTTTACATCCCCATGAAGAAACCGCCCAACACTGCCGCAGAAACCCAGCAAGTCATGACAATCCCATGCCCACTCGCTGCGACCCTCCCGGCAGCATTCGGAGCATCAGACCCGGTCCCACCCCCACTTGTGCCTGTCTCCGAGGCTCCATTCCCACCACTCCCGGAACCCCCAGTAGCACTCGGGCGCCCGCTCGTCGTCGTCGTGGCCGAAGTCGAATTCCCTATCCAAAAAATTAGCCTCCATCCGCGGGCGAAAGAGGGGGGGGGGATGAAATACGAACCCCCAAATTCCGCCAAAAAATACGTTCCCGCCTTCGCCGGTGCCAAACCGTTCTCCTCCCTCCATGCGGATACATTAAACCCGGTCCTCCTCTCTGGCAACCCCTGCAACGCAAAACCAGCCCTACGTGGCTGGTCATACAGCAGGAAGACATACCGGTGCTCACCGCTACCCTGTGGTGGCGACGGCGGCGCATACGAGAACGTGGCAGTGGCGTTATCGGCTGTGATATTTGTCGCGGTGGAGGCTCGGATACGCAAGTCCGTCTTTACCCAGTGCAGTACATTCGCGGATGTGGGATTGGCGCGGGAGGGCGCGTCCGGGTCTATCATTATTACTATGTACCGGCTGTTGGCGTTTAGGCTGCTAGAGTCGCCGAGGGCGAGGGTTGGGGCGGATTGTACATCTGTGAGAGGGTTAATGGGGAGGGGAGGGGAGGGGAGGGGAGGGGAGGAGGTATGATACCATTCAGGCCAAGTTTTTCACCGTCCGTGACTTCGTTCGCACCATATGTTACTACTAGCGAGATTGTGTCGTTGTCGAAACCGGTGGTGAATTGCTCAGGAATTTGTGCCCATGCCACCGACGTAAGTAAGATGGTTGAGAAGACTGCCGAAAGAATCATTTCGTCGGACTATCCTACTACCGGTACACCGAATCTAACAAACCAATATATATATATATGTATATATAAAGGGGAAAAAGGTCAAACCCGCTGTCGGGAGAAGGAGAAAGAAGTCGCTCGTTCGTGCGTTAGTGAATAATTAAAAATGAGCCCCAAAAACCTGCACCTAAAGTATAAAGTACCGTACTGTGCTGCTCAGTGCGAGACCCAACTGATATATATACGCTCATAGCCCCAGTACTCGAGCACATACACATTACATATGCACGCCCGTCCATGAATGAAACGTCGCTGAGGAAGGCTTTCGTCACAGAGATGTTTTGAACCAAGGACTGTTTAGAGCTCGCCCCGCCCCGATCGGGGGTGGCTGTTACATGATCCCGGTTGGAGTTTCAAGCTTGTTGTTCAAACGGCTGGGCGGGCACTCTGTCAGTACGAGTATCGCACAGTACCACCGGTATCTTTTCCACTTTCCCCTTTCCCCCGAGAACGGGGGGGGGGAGTCGGTGCGGTAGTGCACGGATGTTGTATTTATCGTTGTTGATGAGGTTTGTACGGTGCTGTATCATAGCCGAGTACGGTCGGGTTTTTTCTTCCATGGGGTTTAAAAAAGATGCCGGTTATGGTGTTTTGGCCAGAGGGCAGAGAGGGTGGGACCCCTGCCAAGGTATCATACTCGTAAGGCTTGTTGTTGTGTGCGGAAAAGGGTTTATCCGAGAGGTTGGAATGAGTTGCGCTTCTAATGGGTAGGGAGGGAGTGACAGCCGGTATTGTAGTCTAGTTATGATATGATACGGTGTCCCCTACCAGTGCTTTGTCACTGGGCCGGAGAGATCAACAAATCAAGGTCTCGGGTTTGAAACTCCAAGTAATCCGCTGCCAATTAAGGAAGTGTAACTTACTGGACCCCTCCAGATCTCGTTATACTGAGACCTCCTGAAGGCAGCACACGACAGACTATCATACTCAAGTAAGGGATAAATGGGGTGCAGTAAGGAGGGGAGGGGAAGGGAAGGGAAGGGGTATCGGAGGGGCCTTGGGGGTTTTGGAGGTATATAGAAAGAGTTTGGGTACAGCAGTTTGTGCACGTTGTACTTGTACAACTCTATCGCTTGGTGCTGCTATTGCCGTGTGGGGTAGTACAGTACGATCGTTTGCTCCTATAAAGGAGAGGTGGGGAACGCCCAGCTTCCTCCCCTCGGCATGATATTTGGCATGGACTTGGGTACCGGAGCAGGTATTACTTGTAGTAGTGATGATGGTTTCATCATTTCTGTTTCTTTCCGGTAGTTTGTGGCTAGGGGGGGGTGTTACTCAAGTAGCAGCCTACCATATTATCATACTGCCTGGAGGGCACGGATTTACCCAGCACGAATACCGACAATGATACCCTCCACCGCTGCCCGAGATAATGAAGTTCTCGGCTCGTTCCTGGCATAGCACTCGGCCATAAGTATCCGAAAACGGGGGGGGGGGTACAGTATTTTCTAATGGCTGGTCCCGGGCACAAGCAATCTACTGTACCGGCACTTATGGACTGGAAGAAGCACGGTTAAGGGATTTTTAACACCCGCTACGGATTCTACCGGGGAACATCCACGCAAGATCCACTATGATACTGACCCCGGAGTATCGCAGACGTCTGCTTCGTCTTCTAATCACTGTAACTGTAACTGGGCCATTGCGGTCAGAGATGCTTGGATACAGGAGCTTCAAGATATCATACATGATGTGCCGACACGTCAGCCGATTGCGTAGTCCGGAATCCTCGTGCCTGGGGAACGCGTGTCCTATAAAGCAGAGTACAGTACAGTACAGTACACGCCTTGGAGCAGTGAGAAGCAGGGCGAAGTGGAAACTGGGGCAGTAGGAAGAAAAGGAATGATCATCGTGATTGCTCTTTCTGTTGGAACAGAAGTCGAGCAGAACTTACCTTGGAGTGATACCGGAAGTTTTACATTACAGTGCTTGCACTAAGACGGTATGATATATTCCGTGAGATGCGTTACCCAGCCAGATTTATTGCGCTTCGAATATTGTGAACAAAGTCCAACCCCAAGTGCAGTGGTAGTGCCACGCTGAAATAACTGTGGTATCATTAATATTGGGCAAAATCCCATGATCCACTTTTGCACTCAGCAGGCAGTGTGTGCTCTACTCGATTCCTTAGTTATCATGCCTACGTGCGGCGCTTTCATATTGACCCCCGCCAGAATATACCCCGAACCATTGCTCTATCACCTTACCCAGTCAGGTGATAGGCTCCCGAAACAGTCTTTACTCTTTTTTTCCCCCTTCCTTCCCTCCCCGAGCCCAACCATCTCACCGGACGCTGAGTTTGAAGGAGGAGGTCCGAAATCAAAGTGCTTGTTCCAGACTATGGCGTCAAGTCTCAAGCTAGTGATTCTCCTCTTTACAACATTGAAAGGTGGGCACGCATTAGTTAAAGTGAGCTCCGGGGGAGCAGGTATAGTGTCCAGCCCGGTCATATATGACGAGCCAGGCGAGTGGGTACAAGGGCTATTGAAGAGACATCCTACCTGTGAATTGTTGGAGAACCAAGCGTTCGGGGGCGATGGGAGGAGGTTCCTACGGAGGAGAAATGGTCTCAAATATCAAGATCTTCGTTTCCAGCTACCTATCAGTCACGGCACCCAAGAGTGCGGTATTCGAGTACTGTACAGTACAGTTCAACTTGAACAGGGATGAAACGTGCGAGGCACTGGAAACCTTCTGATCCGATACCTAGGCGACAAAGCCAGGGCCGCCCAACAACAATTTACCCCTCAATTCAAGACGTTATGATTGCGGCAGGCGCGCAACACCGAACCATTGCCCCACCACTTATCACTATTATCCGGCGAGAACCGTCCCATGCTAGCATGGTAACGTTCAAATAAGATTTTATTGCTTTGCCTCGGGATCGCGGTAGGACGTCATACCTCGACTGTATAGCTAGGACTAAACTCTTCGGGGCCTCGATTTTGACGCGACCGCAATTTCCACCTCAGCAACTTCTTGCTTGTACAGTACAGTGCCCATCAAAATGACCGAGCCGCTGCAGATATAATAGCAACGGGAAAGATTACCCGGCACTTGCGAAGAGGAGGCTTAATTCAGGCTAGCGGTGGCTCCATGAAATCCCTTATTTCATCAAAGACGTAGGTAGGACGGGTGGTGATGGGGGATTGACTAAAGGCTCTTGTTGAGGCACAATGAGCAACTATTCACGACAAAGATTCCCACCTAGTCCTGGTCGGTCGGCGAATTCTGTGGAAGTTTCTCCCATTGCTGCCTGCAGCAGCCCAGTTATTTTTGATTGGTAGACTAACAAGACTCGAGTACTGGTGCCTTGACGGTTCTCGCCATGCCATGTAAGTTAATGCAGGATGATGGAAGTGCGGAGAAGCCAGCCGGGTAGTGCCGCACCCACGAAGTACTGTACTCGTAGCCTTCCTTGCACAGTATGATACCCCAAGAACAATAATTTACCTGTCAACAACGGGCAACTGCTTTTCGAATGACTGTTTTGGGATATGTCTCTACAGGCATTGTAAACATTTATCACCATCTGTTTCTCACAGAATTATAGCTATCATACCCGGCTATTTGCTATTCTAACTCCCGAGATGCCAGTCAAGTGTGTCAAAGAGAGCCAAATTAATTGGTAGTTAACCGAAATTGGAACGCTAGTTAACTTGTATTACTAAGCGAAATGAATGAATGTCGTGAGTGCTCCGGTTCGAGGCTTCCTCCACCGTTCTTGGAGGGCATGGGACTTTGCGGGCGCGGCTGTACTAGTGGGGGAATCCGCCGAACTTAAATAGGCTTCCATACCCTAGCTTCCTCCCCGATAAAAGGCTGCCAGAAACCACCCATCACGCTCTCCCCTTTAGTTCCCCATTGTACTTGATCATCTTGCTTATCCAACAATGTCCGTTCCAGCTACCTTCAAGCTGAACACGGGAGCTGAGATCCCTTCCATTGGGCTAGGTAGCTATCTCCCACCACCTTGACCTTTTGTCCAAATAGCTGAGTGGTTATCCCGCTAGGAACCTGGCAATCCGCTCCCGGTGAAGTTCAGGCAGCAGTGTCCCACGCACTTCTAAAGGGTGGCTACAAACACATTGATGCAGCATACTGTTACGGAAACGAGGATGAAGTCGGAGCTGGTCTTGCTGAAGCTTTCAGGGGTGGCGTAAAGAGGGAGGATATTTTTGTCACCACAAAACTATGGTCGACCTATCACTCCCGGGTGGAATTGGGTCTTGACAAGAGCTTGAAGAGTCTCGGTCTAGACTACGTTGACTTGTTCCTCATGCACTGGCCCGTTCCCTTGAATCCTAATGGCAAGCACCTACCCATTCCTTTGGGAGCCTTTGAGGAGACTAACAAAGCGGGGTATACAGGAAATCACGACAAATTCCCGAAGCTGCCAGATGGATCAAGGGATCTACAAACTGATTGGACCTACATTAAGACATACAAGGAAATGGAAAAGTTGTTGTCTACCGGAAAAGTCAAGGTTTGATCCCCCGCCCCCCCTTTTTTTACACGCCCCACGGGAGCTAACGTTTTTTGCAGGCAATTGGAGTTTCAAACTTCTCAGTTCCGTTCCTGAAAAGTCTTCTCTTACAAAACACTGTTGTCCCTGCAGTTAACCAGATCGAGAACCACCCATTCCTCCCACAGCACGACGTTGTCGACTTCTGCAAAGAAAATGGAACTATCATTACTGCATACTCTCCTCTTGGCTCCGCAGGTGGACCTCTACTCAAAGAGGAATCTATTATTAAGATTGCCGAGAAGCACAATGTTGCTGTTAGCACGGTTCTATTGAACTATCATAGTAGTCCAATCATTCATTTTCTTGGCTAGAGCCCTACTGATTGGTGAATGCAGTCAACCGTGGGAATGTAGTTTTGGCGAAGTCGGTCACTCCCAGCAGAATCGAGGAGAACAACGTGCTCTTGAAGCTTGACGACGAGGATATGGAAGCTTTGAACAATATCCACAAGGAGAAAGGAACAAAGAGGTATTTGAGGCCACCCTGTTCAATCAATTGAGTGGCCGAGCTAACTTTAATATTAGATTTGTGATGCCTCCATGGCCGGTCAACTTTGGCTTTCCAGATTGGAAGCAGGACGTTTGAAGGGTAACTTGGGCTGTTAGGTTGTGCATGTCTTTTGGGGTAATTATTGCTGTATTCGTTATTAATCAGTACTGTACTTGCCTTTCTAAGGGCAGTGCCAAAAACTCTCAATATAAACAAACTTTTTCAAGTTCCATCCATTCCACGTATCAT
This sequence comes from Tuber melanosporum, assembly GCF_000151645.1. Taxonomy (NCBI): domain Eukaryota; kingdom Fungi; phylum Ascomycota; class Pezizomycetes; order Pezizales; family Tuberaceae; genus Tuber; species Tuber melanosporum. The sequence continues at coordinate 275,640 of NW_003299093.1, read as the reverse complement.
ATCGTAGCACCGCCAGACCGGTGGGGTTTGAGGCGAAAAAAAAAAACGACCGATGTGACGGCGGGAAATTCTGAAATGAGTAAGAGGTCATGAGTGTATCACCCTCCTCCCACATATGCACGCCGAGGGCCATCGGATGGAAGAGGTATAGTACGAGACTCGTTTGAAGGAGTGACACCGCCGAACTGGGGTTCTAAAGGGAAGGCTGGAATGCCGTACCCGCGTTCTTTCTTTGTGCGGTGGCCTGCCGATCCCTTTAGTCCAGGAGCTAATGACGTGGGGGGCATCTTACCCTTGATAAAAAATTTTAAGTCAACTTTTAGAAGCTCCCCCCCGCCAAGGCGGGGTCGTTCCAGAGCTTGCTACCCTCTTTAATACTTAACCACCCCCCCCCCTCCACCCTCCACCACCACCACCATTATCAAGATCACACAATGCCTCTTCCAATTGCTCTCCTCCTCGGTAAGATCGATCATGCTCGTAAGGAATGGGAATCTCTAGCCGAAGTAGCGGAACTCAAGGTTTGCCTTTTTTTCCTTCCCCTTTCTCTACTTATGTCTTACCTGCCGGGGAGGTTTCTGACTGAGTTCTTGGTTAGGAAATCGCTTCTGGCACGAGGGAGTCCACGATCCAGGATTTTAAAAATGGGAAATACGATGGTGTCGCAGTGATTTACAGAACCCATGATTCTGCTAATGTCAGACCCCCATGAGCTCTATATTGCTACTTAAGCTAATGGGGACAGATCACCGGCCGCTTCGATGAAGATCTTGTCTCCCAACTACCCTCCAGCGTGAAATTCATTTGCCATAACGGTGCCGGATACGATCAGATTGACATTGAGCCCTGTACTGCCCGCGGTATTTCACTCCATCTCCCTTCACCCCCCCTCCCACCTAATTTGCTCGTCCGTACTAACCCCGCTCCAGGCATCCTCGTAGCCCATACCCCGGGAGCCGTCAATAATGCCACAGCCAACGTCGCAATGATGCTTATCCTGCAAGCCCTACGCAAGACTTACATCGCTGAGACCTCGATCCGTAAGGACACTTGGCGTGGTCAATTACCCCTCGGCCACGACCCGGACGGCAAAGTCCTCGGCATCCTCGGCCTGGGCGGGATCGGCGTGGCCCTGTCCACCCGCGCGAAAGCCTTCGGCATGAAGTTGATATACCACAACAGGAAGGAGGCGGCGTACAACCCCGCCGGTGCAGAGTATGTGGCGGACCTTGCGCAGTTCCTAAGCAGATGCGATGTCTTGAGCATTCATCTACCATTGACGGAGAGGACAAGGCATTATCTCGGGAAGAAAGAGCTGTTGGGGTTGAAGAAGGGGGCTGTGCTGGTTAATACTGCGCGTGGGGCAATTATCGACGAAGCGGCGCTGGTGGAGGTGCTCGAGGCGGGTCATCTGTGGAGTGTGGGGTTGGATGTTTACGAGGAGGAGCCGAAAATTCATGGAGGGCTCGTTGGGAGGGAGGATGCGGTGCTCTTCCCCCATATTGGGACTTTTACTGCCGAGACGCAGGCAAGCCACCTCTCACTCTCTAAAACACGCCAGGAACTGACAAGGAGGGGGGGTAGAAAAAAATGGAGGTTTTGGTCATTGACAATGTCTTCTCTGCCTTGACTAAGGGGGAGCTGCTCACGGTCGTTCCGGAACAGAGGGGGAAAGAGGCGCTAATACATGGTAATTTTCAGCCAAAACTTTGAGTGATGGGTGTTATGATAACAAGGTTTTCGTCCGATAGAAAATTGATAAATTCCGTCGGAACAGACATTTCTGGGGTTACAAATTCTACTCGTCCCAGGCAAAAAGTGCCCGGAAAGCGGGGAGGGCATATCTTTGCCCGAGACAAGCAACTACTATACTATAACCCCCTGTTCATCACGGTCAATCACTCGCTTATTGTTAAATGCAACTGTAATTAGTATACACAATATATTACACTCCTCTCATCCAGTGAGCAAGGTCCCTAGTACTCCCTCCCATCTTCTCAAAAATGCATCCATCCAGTCCACCACCGTCAATTCAGAAGGTCAAAGTAGCACCCGCAGTCCCAACGACCGAACTCTTAACACTGCCAGCAGCGACCAGGCTATACTTGTACGGCATGCTATTAAGCGTACCTGCAGAGGCAGCATTCTCCCCGCCACCAAAGTCATTCCCGTTGGCAACAGCGTAGCCAGCATCGGTGGAGTAAAGGGGTTTATTCGAGCCGACGAAGACATTGTTCTCAACGAGTAGCTGGGCACCCTGGCGAGTGTTGATGCCGTCGGAGACGTTCTCGTAATAGTTGTTGAAGATATGACCCGTGCCGAAGCGGAATGAGGGACCACGAGAGTTGAGATTGTGGAAGTAGTTGCCAACGTAGGTGACGGTCAAGTGGCCCTTGTCCTCGGACTCGTTGGTGTCGGAGTGTCCGACGAGCGAGGCCTTCCAGTGATTGTGAAGGTAGTTGTTTGAAAGAGTGATGTAGTCGCATGCGTGCGTGACGTCCAAGAGACCGTCGTAGAAATCCTATCATACACATATCGTAAGCCACCTCCCCATCAACACCGAGAGTAGGGTTAAGGGGAGAAATTTATAGACCTTGTCATGATCCTGATTAGAGCTCAAGTCGACATGATCAATCCAAACATTATTACTCTTCTGAATCCCTATAGCATCCCCCGTGCTCGCGAGCACCTCCTTCACCGCCAAGTTGCGGATGATGACGTTCTTGACGTCCTTGATCAGGAGTCCCACACCCTGAAGCACGGCCTTGCCATCCGCGCCCACGATAGTCTTGTCGGCCGCCACGTCCACCACGTCGTCCCCCGTGATAGTGCCCTGCACGACGATGTTCAATGCCCCGCTCTTGGCCGCCGCGGTCTTGAGCGCGGCGAGCGAGGAAACGGTGGTCGTGGACCCGCCCGCGCCGCCGGTAGTGCCGCCATTGAGGGTTGCGTAGCCGACTGTCGCCGCTTCGGAGAGTGAGGCACGCTTCCGGAGTGTAATGGCAGGGGCCGCGAACGCTGCGGGGAGGAGGGAGAGGAGGAGGGTTGCGGTGAACTTCATTTCTAATTAACGAATTTGGGTTTTGGTTTGTTTGGTCGGTGAAATGGAAGATTAAGAATGAGTGGAGCTTTCCGGAAACTTAAAGAGTGGAAATGGAGGGTTTGGACTCTTGTGAAAAGAATGAAAGGATCTGTAGAAGATCTTGGTGGTGAAAATGAATGGATGAATGGAAGGGAGTGGGGGAAGGAGTGCTGGTGAGGCGGAAGGGAAAAGACAGTGTTGGAGGTGGGTGGGGATGGAGGATTTATACATGTTGATGGTGAGAATTTCTTGCCCAGGCCTTCTAACATAATACATAATACGTACCCTGTCTGTATATCACTAATATTATTATATATAGCGCCAGTATTGTGTACTAGTACAAATATGTAGAGCAGTATCTAGTTTTGATAGTCAGCCCGGGCCAGGACTGCACCGCACACCCTTCCTACCCATCTACCAAAACCAGCGAGATGTCGCCCATTATACAAGGGAAACGTTGCACCATCTCGCTCGCCCATAGCCCTTCCCGTAAAATTGGAACAAAGGTTTGATCAGGAACAGTAATCGAACCAATCCAATTCCTGGGAACCCAACCGGCGAGAAGTAAATCGAGCCCTTGCCCATGCTGCAGGGACAGCCGACATGCCCCGCTGTCATTCGGAGCATCTTAGCGGTGGGGGCGGGTGGGGGCGGGTGGGGGCGAAGCGAGGTGGAAGAAGTAATTGCCGGCACCCTGAAACGTTTGGGGCGGATTGGAGTTCTTGGTGCGCCAGCGCTGGGCTTCGAGTACGGGGGTCAGTGATGGGACGGAAGGGACGGGAGAGGTCTAAACCGCAGTATCAAAGCCCCCTTTTCTCATCATAACCCTCCCTAGCATCACTCCTATGATATCATACCAAATTAATTCCTTTTCTTTTCCCATTTTCTTACTTTTGAAGGGTTATTGAATACCCTTCCTTGACTCCAGAGCCCCCTTGTCGGCCCTGCCAGGACCTCCACCTCCATGCTCGTGTACTTGTACCCGCGCTCGGAGTACCGGTATTGTGTGATATAGATTCTCGTTATCCCCCAATCTCCTTGTTCGGAAACAGAAACCGTTATGAAGGATCAATTATTTTCCTCACATGAGAAATAATTAAGGCAGGTCGAGCATACCGACTGTGTTGGATTTCATCAACTGGTATTCGCCATTGCATTAACCTGTGAAACTAAACCTCTCGTAGCCTGATGCTGGGAATTGACGGAGATTAGAGAGGTCTGTTAACCTGAGCATGCTCAGTCACGAATGGGTGAAAGTATCTAGTAATGCAAGAAGAATTAGCATATATTATACGATGTCTCGAACCGCAGATACCGCACAAGGCAGGTAATTTCAGAGTAACGGTACAGCACAGCAAAACCGGGAATCATCCCAGAGAGAGGAGAATGAGCTCGCCAAACGCCTCTGCGGTTCATCCCACCCTCCATACCTGCATGTAAATAAACCCCTGCCTACTCACGCGATGTCAGATCCAGATTGAAAGTTGGTACCGGTACCCTGTGCTATCCAGCGATCGGACCCCCCCTCGATCTCTATCCGCAACAACTCCTTGATCACGTTATATAATATCCCTGCGCTCCCGGATAACCCTTTCAACATTACCCTAGGGTACTCGAGTATAGTGCTATGATTGCGACTCCCCAACCGCATTGGGAGTGTACTGGCATTTTTATTAAGAAACAAGAAAATGGGTACTTGCAGCCGAAGCCGGGGGAGGACAGTACAGTACGAGGACTCTAGAATCGAAGCTTTAAGAAAGCAGAAAGCTGCGGTGGGCTGTGCTGCTGCCCACTCAGCACAACAGCCCAACGGTAGCGTAAACTACCGCAAACCTCTTGAGTATCTCTATCAGATCAACCCAAGATGGGTCTGGTCCGACAGGTTAACAACTCGCGAATACCGAGGTGGGATGGAACGCTTCCGACCCTTGACCCCATACCACGATATCAGGAGGGCCCTCTCAGGTGTGATTTGTCTGGGGATCCGGGGATGGAGGACGATACTGTGCTTCAACTCCATACATTAGACCACATCATAATATTACCGTATGGTGCTGTAATGTACAAGTACAGTACGTCACCATCCCCTCCACAACTAATCACTCGTTTCACCCCACCTTCAATTCCGACTACCATCTGCACCGCCAAGCGTGCTGCATGCCCAAGCCACCTCGGAGATTAAGTTATCCCATGCCAAGAGGGAAGCCGGTATCCATACTCGATGTGGTATCGTACCGGTACGCAGCTGAACTACAATGCACACATCTTCCACACCTCAGCTATCGAGTCCGAATAATACCACTTATCGCAACGACCAATCGTCCACTCCACCCGCAAGGAGCGCAGCGACAACAGGTTGGGAATTCGCTCGGTGTGTAACTTTTTTATTGCGCTGGTACGACTGGGCGGAACGAAAGGAACCAAAGGGAAAGCGATGCTGAGTGCCGGTTTACCGCGCTCGATACCTATATTTAGCTGCTTCACTTCTGTCCACATACAGTGCACATTCGTATTCACTTTTTGCTCTTTCATAAATTTGCCCTTCCTCTTCCACCCCTCCACCAAATAATCCCCAACGGCGCCTTCCGAACAGACGATTCCGGATAACGGGGCTGGCGCCCGCTTGTGCACTTATGCTCTACGGCCACACCCCCCCCCGGATCTCAATAATCCGGTGCCCCATGTGAATCTCTGCGAGTTCTAAATTTCTTTTACACCAAAACCTGACCTGTTGTCTCAGATCACCCCACTGCACCGGACAGATTCTACGGATTCTGATCGCATGGAATAGCGGGGTGCGGCTGTATTCGAGTACTGGTCCAATACTTATGAGCGGTGGCATACACATATCTGCACCCCGCCCCAGCCTCTAATGCCGGTACTGTACTGTAGACTACTGTACCGTGCACAACTACAAGTATCCGACGAGGGCACCCGAAAATTCGACCCGAATCCGGCACGGGCGACGGCCGGGGTGCTGCACAAATAACTTCCCGTAACAAGTCTTGATCGCCGTGTTCGTGCTGTTTACCTATGCCAGCATGGTACGTACCGTACTGTACTTGTACAGTACAATACTTGCACAGTGCGGTGCGAATACTTGTCCCGGGCAATAATTACCCGGAAACAGGGATTGGCAAAAATAGCTGGACATTGCCAAAAAAGAAAAAGAAAATTAGTGCCTCTCTGAGCGCCCACGCAAATTCCGGATAACTGATTGCCAGAGACGAGCACTCGTGCAGTACTGCATCCTGTTGCTAATATGGGTGCTGTCGGGATAAATGCCCTTGGAAAGTTGATTAATCGTGCAAGTGGTTGTGGTTGGGGTGCAGTATGGTATAAATTTGCGTTATGGTTTTGACTATGGGGTGGTTGGTAGTGGGCGAATCGGAAGGGTGGTGCGGACGGCAATAAGATGCCGGGGGTATAATACTTGTGAGATAATTAAATTTTTGGATAAATTTTCACTAATAGTATAAAAATAATTGAAACCTCCCATTTTGCTCGTGACTTTCTGACGTTTGAGAAGGCGACCTGGTCGGCATGTTCCAGTATATTCACAATGGGCAGGTCATGGCTAGTCGAGCAATACCAAAAGTGAGAAATGTAACCCACCTAGGTCTAAAAGTCTTGCAGAAGTAAACCATCACCTGTCAGAAGCTTTGCTGAATCTTTTGAAAAATATCTACTTACTACAGAAACAATATTGTCCATAATTCTACGAGGAAAAACTTCATTAGCTAAATAATTAAAAATTATGAAGTTTTTATATCAATTTAAAAGGAAATTAGAAAATTGCCTTACAAGTTACAGAGAAAATAGAAGTTCTCTGAAGCAGATCATATTATGTAAATATCATACAAAAGGTAAAGAGATAGTTAAAAGAGCCTAATTGTAATGATCCTACTCTTCAGATATTAGTTCTTCAACAGATAGTGACCTTGTGCTTTGTATCTATTTATAACTAATATCTATATTTGTTAGCTGGAAGCTAACTCTAGTATGTGTTAAGATGACTTGAACTAGAATCTTTGGTTTAGACGGAGATTGTCTAGAAAGACTCAGTAATGTTCTTTTTATTTATAGCTACTAAGAACTCACTTAAGAGGATAATGAGAATAGTGTAATAAAGATTTGTTGGCAGAACAATTTTTATATTACTAAGATCTCTTCTCCATTACTTGATGAGGTCTGTAAAGCTCAGGAGGCACTTTGATATTTATATACTGCATCTGAGTGTTTGCAGACTACTTCTAACTACTATTCAACTAAGTACCTTTTCCACTCCTATATGTAATAGTCTTTATTCTTAACAAGTACAGACTCTGTTTGACTCTGAATTCTTTTCATATCACTTTCTGTACTTCTAATGGTAAAATATTCACCATTAGAGGAGGTGCTTTCATCTTCCAAATGGTGGTCTCTGATTTATAGAGTTGAATAGACATCTTCCGGAAACTTCAGTTTAAATAACTATCATTCTAGTAGCTTCTGTTAGGAGTACTATGATCCGACACCTAGGAACTATCCTAAGTAGGGTAACTCTGCTTGGAATCAGGATCTCTGGTCTCCAACACTGCCCTCCAGCTCCCTTTCAGGGCCTGCATGTTATCATACATATCTATCTTAATTGGGTCCTGTAACTATAATGCTACAGAATTCAAGGTGTAAGAATAACACTGTATATGTCACTACCGTCTGTCCGGCTAGATCCTGTTTGCAGGATATGAGAGAGGACCTTTGTCTAGGTTTAGGAAGTGAAATAGAGTAAACCCGACCACTACCTGAAGAGTTACTAGGCTTTAAAGATAAAACATCTTTGGCATGAGCCATACGTAATGGGACATTTTTGCATAAATATATGATATTGAATATTAAAAGATCTCTACAAAAAATAGACATATTCTCATCCCCCTTATGACGATTTGAAGAGTTTAGAACTCTTAGAAGGTATCACAGAAGAGGTTAATAGACTTCTCGGAGTGTTATAACTAGGTCAGAGAATGCGTGGTAGTTGTGGGAATTATGTTAGGTGGAGACAACATGTATAAACTCAGAGTTGTCTAGGTCAATCAAGATTCATTTCTGTAGATGAAGATTGAGTAGGAAGACTTGAACTATACTCATTTCGTTTATGACCACTAAGTGTAATAGTAAAGAGAGTAATATAGAATAGAATTGTAAGAACAATATTATATTGTTAAGGTTTCTTCTCCGTTTCTTGACGATATCTAAAAGTATGGGAGGTACTTCAATATTTATATTCTACATCTGAGTGTTCACGGACTACATTTATATGTTATTGTAATGATCCCTCCTCGGATAGTTAGTTCTTGGCAACAGGAAACGATACATCTCTTTTTCTTCTCCTTCGTTCTTTGTCTTACGATAGTACTAGGCCTCTGCCTACGTTACCGATAGTACAAGACCTTTGTCTTCTATCAGAACTGCCTATCGTAAGTTTTCTCTAACTCTTCTGTGTGAAGAGCTCTCCTTGGCATAATGATATCATTGCAATAATGATAAAGATTGAAAAAGTATTTTAGATTCATTAAAGTAATAAGTAGGAAAAGTACTTAGAATTCAATCTAATTTTATTTAAACTCGTACCACCAATACTGGCATACGACGAGCCCCGTGGCTGAGCCCCCAGGTTGTCGCATCCCGGATACCACTAACCACAAACTAACTAAACCTCCAACCCTGTACCTCAAACATGTCTGCGCCATGCCCTAATACGAACACTAAATACAGAGCCATCATTGGTCAAGAAAATCCTCCTCAGCCCAGCCTACCCACCAGCTAAGTTACCTGTACAAAATACAAAAATTCTACTACCGCCACCTGAATGTGACCCCGCAAATACCTCCTCCACAATAGAAACCCACCCAAGCGCCCCCACTCAATGATCCCGGGACACCCCGCCGACCGCCCCGGCACCTGTCCCCATACCCAAACAAAAGAAATACCCAAAAACCCAACCGCGTAGACCTGAGGGAAAGCCGACTTACAGGACGTAGGCTCCCTAGCCAAGGGGGTACGAACCGTCGTAGAGAATCTGGGGTGCACCACAGCGGCAGTGCAGTCCAAAAACCTTGACGGAAGCAGCCAGAACGAGACAGTCTCCAAGCAGCCAGCACTTGATCGAACAAACCCAAGTATTCAACTCATCCTCCAACTGCCCAGCCCGCTCCGCAGGCGGCAAACCCGCCGCGGACTCCGTAGTAGCTGGTTTGCGGTAGTGAACCGGCGAAGGCAATGACCCTTCCGAGTCGGGAACAAGTAGCACAGGTGAGGTCTGGTCTTGCTTGACCCGGCGCTTCTTTTTTTTCTTCCTCCTCCCACCCCCAGGTGCACGTCTAGTAATAGGAGTGAATGGGCCACCCTCATCACCACCCACCGCCACAGGAGGGACGCTACCAGAGGTGTTATCCCGACCAGCTACAGAGGACTCAGGCACCTTCCCCCCTGAAAGGGGTGATACCACTGTAGCTGGTGTCACCACACCAGGACCCACCCCGCCCACACCAGGAGTAAGGGTCTCCTCCAAACCTGACAAATCAGGAACAGGACCACCCACACCACCATCCACAACCACAGCTGCAGGGGGGGCAGGGATAACTGCCGGTACAACATTCTTCCTAGGGAGCTCCTCTGCTTGATCCTGAGAATCCTCAGGGTCTAGCCCACCCCCCCCAACCGAGACCACCATAGTAACCAAAGCGACTGAGGGGACAGGCAAAGAGGGGATAACCGTAGGAGCTTCAGCCACCAAAATCGTGACCAAACCATGAACAGTATCGCGTTCAGAGGCCAGGGCAGCTGACAAGGTAGATATCTCTTTCTCAGCGTGATGAAATCATTGAGAAAGGATGGAGATGTGATGCTGAAGGCGAGAGACTTCGGCCTCCAGGGCGAAGTTCTTTTCGATGGCACAAGACAGAACCACTGACGAACGTAACGTGGACGTGGCGGAAGGGACAGAGGCTCGCTTAGCCATTGCGACTGTGAGGAGGCGACGTAAACGAACAAACGTAAAGATAGGTAATCGGAAGAAAGAACTTCCAGCAATCGTAAGGGAGGGACTAACAACGATGCCCCCGAAAGTTGATCGAAGTTAAAGACTTGAAGCCTATCGTGAGATAGAAATCAAGGGCTCTGATTGGATCGAGACCGAACCTTCACGTTCCAACACGGGGTGAAAGAAGGAGGAAAAGTACTTAGAACAAAGCATGAAGAACCTATCCTCCTTGGCCGCATCAGCCTCCTTATATAGTGTTCTTCCCGCCTGTAGTCATGTGACCCAAAATAGTCACATTGTGTGAAACCAAATCATAACAAACTAGTCATATAACCAAAGTGGTTACATGCTCAAAACCCATGACCTCATAGTGAGGTCATGTGCAAAAACTCATAAACCAATCATAATACAATAAACAAGTCATATGACTCGACTGAGTCATATGTGTGAAACCCATGAACTCATAACGAGGTCATGTGCGAAATATAAATCATATGTGTAAGGCATACCCACAAGGCACACTCGTAAGACATACCCATCAGGCACATATCCTATGACTCATATTTGAGTCCTGTGTGAAAGCATCACAAATCCCACATATAACAAATCATATGACTCGAATGAGTCATATGTGTGAAACAATAACCTACCTGTGACTCATAACCATGTGTCACGTGAAAACCTTTTCCTCGCCAAGCCACATTCATGACAGTTATATAAACTTTATACTACTCTAGTTATAACTTGTAACGTTGGGTATTATCCAAAGGTGTGAATACTTGGAGATCCCGAAATTCAACACACCCTATTCAGTAATTATGGTATTAACAACTAGGAGCTATGCCATTTCAAATAGTAATTATCCGATCATCAGAGTCATTAGACTTATGGTATTAGGCAGAGACAATCTGATAGACTTCAGAGTTGTTTAGGCCAACCAAGATTTGTTTCTGGTGACGAAGATTGTCTAGAAAAACTCAGTTTTACTCATTTTGTTTGTGACTACTAAGAGTAAAGTAATGTAGATAAAGTAGAATAGAATTGTGTAGATAATATTTTATTGTTAAGATCTCTTCTCCATTGCTTGATAATGTCTAAAAGCTCGGGAGGCACTTTAATATTTATATTCCGCATCTGTGAGTTTGTGGACTACATTTATCTATTATACAACTATGTATCTCTCTGATTATAACTCGCAACATGAGGTATTCTTCAAAGATGCGAATATGTGGAGACTTTGAAAATCGCCACACCCTCTTCGGTAATTATGATATTGCTAACTAGGAACCATGCTATTTCCAATAGTAATTATCCCATTATCAGAGTCGTTAGACTTATAGCCTAGTTCTCAAGTTTAACTGAGTTGGCACTAATTGTCTCCGTCATTGATGAAATGATCAGTTTCATCTGCAGGTTGTATCTGTGAAGATAGTCGTAATTGCAATCTTCCTAGGTCGCCTGACTTCAAACCTCCATAACTCTATATCTAACTGATAGATATTGTTTGGATAACTTCTTACTAATTCGCAGGAAGCTATTTTACCGGATTAACAGATAATTCCATAGTCAGCAACACTTGGTTTCTCTGAGTAACAGGGTTTCAACTGCTATTCTAGTATTAGGAATCATTCTCACAACTACAGCGCATTCTTGGACCCAGTTGTAACACTCCATAAAGTCCATTAGCTTCTGTGATATTATACTCACAGGATACAACTGAGATTCATATGTATGATAATATATGGGCCCTGTAAGGGGGTCGGAAAAGGGTGTTAGAGACCAGAGATTCCAATTCCAAGCGGGGTTACCCTTCTTAGAGTAGTTCTTAGATATCGAATCATTGTATTCCTAATATATAGTCTAGTTCTTAAGTTGAACTGAGTTGACCCTAATTGTCTCCCTGATTGATGAAATAATCAGTTTCATCTGTGGGTTGTATTTGTAGAGGTAGCCATAATTTCAACCATCTTGAGTTACCTAACTTTTAACCACTATAACTCCTGATTCCACCAATAGATATCCTATGGATAACTTCCAACTAATTTGCGAGAAGCCATTCTACTGGGTTGGTAGATAATCTCTTGGTCGACAACTCTGTGAAATCGTGTATGCAATATTCTTATGTTACCAGCATCAAAACTCAATATTTCCTGATTTATGTAACTGGTATGGGTACTCGGTTATTGGTTTTGTTTTATGTTTTGTTTTAAGTATCGCTTTGATACTTGGTTTGTTTTAAGTATCGTTTTGATACTTGGTTTTGTTTTATGTTTTGTTTTAAGTATCGCTTTGATACTTAAGGAGTTTTACCAAAGAGTATCAATTGATACCTTTGATTAGTTTCGTTCATGCTAGACATGAACAGATTTGTGTATTTAAAGACCGCCTGTTTCTACGATAGAAAAGGCAGACTTCGACAGACAGTATTTCAATATATTTGGTTGAACGGTTACTTCTTTGTTTCTCAGTACACCCTTGAAGCCTCCTTTAGTTCTCAGCTCTCGCCTCCTCTCTGGAAGAGCAGGCCACCTGCCAACTATCGTATTCTTTACCGTTAACGTGATTAGCACCTTGCGAACATGTTACATTTTTTTAATCTCAGCAAGTGGTTAAGAACCTGTCCCCAGATTTAGGCCTGATCAACCTATCGATATCCACCTCAGAACGCTAGCAGAGAGAAGCGGCAGAATCACAGCACATTTGGCTTCATCTCAAACCCAAGATAGAGTCTTTGACGACCAGGAGTGGGAAGCAAATCCCACGGCAAGACCTTACAAGAAAGAATCAACCCCGGCGCTCTGTTAAAGAGCTGGGCGATCCTGCAAACACGGAAGATACACAACCTCCAGGAGAATTCCCTGCTACTCCAGCAAAGAAGCCTTTCTTTGAACCTCCAAACGACCCCGAATCCAGTAGCGAATCTGATATGGCTAGCACAGGAGGAGGGCCTTCTGGAGGAGGGAAATCTCAGGCAAGGCCTGAAGAAGAGGAGGTGTCCACAGCATTTGAACCCCCTAAATTTAAACTCCACCTCTCAGCGAAGTTCACAGGAGAAGGAAAAGACCTCAAACCTGAAGCCTTTGACCGATGGGCAACAGAACTCTCATACTTCCTACTCTTACAAGGAAAAGATGTGGAAGACCCTACAACCGGACTTATCATTGGATCATTTTACGAAGGAAAGGCAACCGACGCATACCACCAATGTTATAAGGATTTCGGCGGAAACGTAAGATTAAGAGGAACCACAGTTCTCGATTACCTGAAAGGACGATTCCAATCCTCTATAACAAACGACCTCCTATACAACAAATTCAACCAGCTCTAGCAAGTTAACGGAACGCATGTCAAGCGAATCACTGATGTGACTACGGACCTAATGATGTATAAGGACCGGATGGTGAGAGGAAGTATCTCTAAATACATCCTGAAGCGACGATTCTACGACACTATACACCCTACCCTCTGGCGAGAAGTAGAACCACGCGAGGAAGACGGCGATGATATTGCAGTAATAATTGCAAGAGCAGAACGAAAGGACGCCATTCTCCATGAGACCAAGGCCTACAAAACACAGACATCCTCTAGTAAGAACAGCCAGCCATGACACAAAGCCTCCAGCAACTCTGAAGATGATACCCCACGGGTTTTCAAGAAGAAAACAAAATCCTCCAAAGAATCGAGACGGCAAAAAGGAGAATGTTTTGAATGTGGAAAAACAGGACACATGGCAAAGAACTGTCCTACGAAGAAAAGGAAAGGAAAGGCAATTAAGCAAGAGGTATCGGCCAACAATGTGGAAAGTGATAATACCCAATCCAGCAAATATGAAGAGATCCATATTGGATATATCGATGTGGAATACAACAGTGTTCGACCTCCAGCTACATTCAAAGCACACACCGCCCTGGAAGGTACTATCCTGATCAATGGCAAAAGGGCTCGAGTCCTATTCGACACTGGCGCAATCGGAAGAGATATAATCAGTAATGCCTTTGTCTCTGTCTATGGACTCCCCACTCGAGACCTTAACCAACCCATACCAGTCAATATGGCGGTTAAGGGATCACGATCCACAAGCCATAAAACCTGTAGTGCAACTATTCGACTTGGTTCAGCCATCCTGCCCATCCAGGAAATGCTGGTTGGAAATTTAGCCAAATACGATGCCCTAATAGGCATGCCATTCCTGAATCGCCACAAAGCTATAATCAGGTGTGGGGAATCAACTATCGATTTCCCAGAGCAGAAGGTCAGAGTCTGATGCAAGCCAACAAGCGGAGAGTACCGAGCCGCAGTCTGTGAAGCAACTGCACTACGACTATTGGATGAGTACTCTGATGTTTTCCCTGATCAAATACCTGAAGAACTTCCGCCTATGAGAGAGGTGAATCACCACATCCGCCTCTGAGACACCTCTAATCTCAAGGACCAACCCACCTACTCTATTCCTGACGCATACAAAAGTCCACTTTGTGATTGGATCAACTAACAACAAAGAAGAGGAGTCATCTACCGGGCAGAAGCCCCAGGTGCCGCTCCTATGTTTGTTCAACCCAAAGCAGATGGCAAAAGAATCCGCCCCTTGGTTGACCTTAAGCTACGGAACGAAAACACAGTTATAGACACCCGCTATCCCAAACCAAACCCAGATTCTAAATGCAGTTGGACGGGCAAGATTCCGAAGTAAGATTGACCTAAGTGACGTCTACTTCCAAACAAGATTAGACCCAGAAAGCGAACGCTACAACAGTTTCAAAACACCCTTCGGAAGTTTCATTAGCCGAGTTATGTTACAAGGTGATATGAATGCGCCCGCCACCTTTATGCGAATTATGGAAAACCTCCTAAGCAAATACCTCCACCATTTTGTTTGGGTCTACATTGATGATATTCTCATCTTCTCGAACACCGAAATAGAATATGCCTACCATCTAGGATTAGTTTGTACCAAACTAAGGGAAGCTAAATTCTACGCTAGCAGAAATAAATCAATTCTGTTTGCCGATAAACTCGATATCCTAGGACATGTTATTGATGATGAAGGAATACACGCAGCCTCTGGAAAAATAGCCTGTATAATGGAATGGTCGACACCCCAGAATCAAAAAGAACTCATGCGATTCCTAGGACTAGTCAACTATATTTCCCAGTTCCTCCCACACCACGCCACTGTGACAGCACCGCTTACAGACCTTACCGGCAATGCAGAATTTGTCTGGACCCACACTCATGACCAAGCCTTTACCAACATCAAGGAATTGATTAAAAACGCCAACGTTATTCAACCTATCGACTATAGTAAACCAGAACCGATATGGCTGATTACGGATGCATTGGATGTTGGAGTTGGAGCATGGGTTCGGCAAGGGGCTTCCCATGAAACGGCAAGACCGGCAGCATTACACAGCAGGAAGTTCACTAACTCACAAATGAACTATGGAACAACAGACAAGGAAGCCCTTGCTGTGATTGATGCTGTCGCCACTTTCAATCACATCCTGATGGGCAATACCTTCACTATTGTTACCAACCACCAACCCCTCACCAATCTTAAAACAGAAAAGATACCTGGAAGGAGAAGAACAAGATGGATAGGTGAAATCAGCAAATACGATGCAAAAATCATCTATACCCCTGGAAGAACGAACTATTTAGCTGATGCTCTCTCCCGCCTATATGAGAACCAAGATCTCGCAGATCCTCCTCTTGTTCATGACCACACAAGACAAAGCGAGGACAGCCCGGACGACACCTCCTATGAACAAGAACCATCGATGGCTACTGCCAGCTCTGCCGCTCCCTCCAATCCTTTCTCTTGCACCATGTACAGTGCTGCTGGAACAGAACGAGGAAAAGACGTTGATGAAGAATGGAAAGACAATTGCACGCTCCGCAGCACACCTCCTCACGAACTTGAACAAAGCAGACTCCACTGGTCCCACTGTTATCATGACACCTGCCCCTTTCACCAGACTGAGATCAAGTGCGGCAACAGATACCAGCGACCATACTATATGCCTGCTGACAATTCCAAAGACACCAGCTTCGACACCGCAGAAGGAGAAGAAGAGATGATCGATGAAAATGAGTCAACCCAATCTCCTCATATCCTTAACCCTGCTCCAACAAGATACCAAGGTCTTGAAGAACTCGAACAAGCAGCAGCCTATGTGGATGCAATATCCTATTTACACCCCCCACAGTCAGCCCCGCCATCCTCTCCTCCCATAATCGATTCACGACCACTATATGGTGGACCCCTACGAGTATACAACAATGAAACTATTGTCTTGGTCATACCCCCTACTATTCCCGAGTATCAGTGTCAACTCTACGAAACCTTTGAGGAAGAGGAAGCCCCTATCGAACCAACAAGAGGATCCCTAATCGAGGATGAACGAGATGTTAGATCAACCACAGAAGAATTAACCTCCTCTTTCCAAAGCCAAATGATAGCAGGATATTGCCATGACCCGATTTACTTCAAAGCCATGGATAGCTCCAGGCATGGAGATCTTGCTCCCTACAACATATCAAATGGAATGGTCTATATCAGCACCCATTATGGTGAACACTGCCTATACATACCAAAGGGCCATATGTTCAATGGAATGACTATTAGAGAATATGTCATATCCGAGATTCACAACAAAGGACACCACAGTGCGGACCGCAACCTTCAATATGCTTCAGAATATGTTTACTGGCCTGAGATGCGAAAGGATTTCCGCGATTTCGTCAAACAATGTGAACTCTGCCAGGCAAACAAGGAGCAAACACAACTACCTGAAGGAAAAGTACAGACCCTCCAACTACCATGTGAAATATTCGAATCCTATGCCATCGATTTTGCAGGACCATTCAACAAGTCGGCAGGATATGATACCATCTTAGTAGCTGTGGATCGATTCTCTGGATACACATGGCTCATACCAATGAAGGTTACCGATTCCTCCAAAGACACCTGGAATAACCTCCAACGATACCTGTTTACCCCCCATGGGTACCCCTTATCTATTGTCAGTGATGCTGATCCCCGCTTTACCGCCAGATTCTGGAAGCAAACCTTGACCTCCCTCGGAATAAACCACATTATGGCTGCCCTTGAACACCATGAGACTAATGGCCAAGCAGAACGAAAGATCCGCGAGGTTAAGACCGGAATTAGGAACATGATCAATGAACGACAAACCAACTGGGAACCAGCCCTTGTTGAGCTAGCAGCATATATCAATGCCGGATTTTCAGACACCTTGGGAATGTCTCCATACAAGGCAATCTTTAGCCGCCAATATCCTCTCTTACCTACAACCGTATTCAAGAACTCCTCAGTCCCTGCCTCCGATGACCACTTAAACCGCCACCAAGCGATTCGCAACGATGCCTTCTAAGCTGTTAAGGCTGCCCGATTCCGAAGCACCACCACTGCCCAGAAACGACGACACAAACATGTCCCCATCTCACCAGGAGACATGCTCATGGTACATGGTAACATGTTCATTACCAATGTCGGACGCAGCAAGAACCTGCAACCCCGATGGCGAGGACCCTTCAAAGTCATATCCTTTGACGAGCATACAGAGAACTACACTGTCCAGATGGATGGACACATGTACCGCCGCAATACTGCAGTCTTTCACGCCTCAGCTGTCAAGCGATTCCATCCAAATGACGACTCCAAGTTTCCTGGAAGAACCCACTCTTAGCCTGCACCTATCATCATCGATAAGAAGGATGAATGGGAAGTTGAAGAAATCCGAGACCACCACCTTTGGCATGGAAATGATCAGTTCCTAGTCAAATGGAAAGGATATCCGACGAGTGAGAACAGCTGGGAACCACTGGAAGGACTAGAGCACGCTATGGATATGGTGAATGAATGGTGGAAAGACAATATGCCAAATGAATCCCTCCCCCCAACAATCAATTACATCATCATGTGCTGGACACCTACAATGCCAGAAACGGAGCGATGGCACGCAGAACTCGAAGCTAGAGATGGATTTTGGGCACCACACTTTGAGTCGGAGTTCGAAAGCAGCGATGAGGAGAATCAAGCTATGGAGCAGGCTCTCGACAACTTTATCTAGCCACCAATTACCATCCGAATACCATAACGATGTCAAACTATGTGGAGCTCAATGTGAGGCTACGACAACAGATTGTTGGACTGTTGTTGAACCGCGATACTATCCAACTTGAAGACTATTTCGAAATCCTATGGATAGATTACTGTCCTGATTGTGATCACGCTTGGGTTGATGTACAACGCGAATCTGGTATTCGTGACTACTGTGATTTAGATTTTTTCGAGTCTAAATGTTTTCTTAGAGTTTCCTCTTGTCCCTGATGTGATACTTATGATGAAGAGTTTTTAGCAGAAACTGAAGCCTTTAGTTTCTCGGACTCCGCTTTTGATGATTATTAGGTTTTGTTTGTTTAAACAGTTGTTTTGTTTTGGGGAATGTAACCGGTATGGGTACTCGGTTATTGGTTTTGTTTTATGTTTTGTTTTAAGTATCGCTTTGATACTTGGTTTGTTTTAAGTATCGTTTTGATACTTGGTTTTGTTTTATGTTTTGTTTTAAGTATCGCTTTGATACTTAAGGAGTTTTACCAAAGAGTATCAATTGATACCTTTGATTAGTTTCGTTCATGCTAGACATGAACAGATTTGTGTATTTAAAGACCGCCTGTTTCTACGACAGAAAAGGCAGACTTCGACAGACAGTATTTCAATATACTTGGTTGAACGGTTACTTCTTTGTTTCTCAGTACACCCTCGAAGCCTCCTTTAGTTCTCAGCTCTCGCCTCCTCTCCGGAAGAGCAGGCCACCTGCCAACTATCGTATTCTTTACCGTTAACGTGATTAGCACCTTGCGAACACGTTACAATTTAACTGACGGATTTCTATCTAGTAACTTTCCTCATGTAGAGGAGAAGCACTTCTATAGGATAGAATCTTAACCCTTGGGTCAGAGATCCTCCATTATTGTACAGGGAGTCTTGCTGTTGCAAGTAGTAGTGGTGAAAAAAAGCTCAATACCAGAAATAACTTTAATGACAACAGGAGTTGAACATGGAACCTCTAGAGTAGAATCATGTAATATTCTAATTGAGCTAAACTGAGATCGATATGTGTTATGACATGCTGGTCCTATAAGAGGGTCAGAGGGGGGTGTTGGAGATCAGAAATTTTGATTCCAAGTGGGGTTATCCTACTTAGGGTTGTTCTTAGGTATCGAATTCCAGTATTCTTAACAATTATTATCAATACCAAATAACACACAAAACTCTGCTACCTTAGATCAACAAAACAACGTGTTTGACTATACATCACTTAAAGTTACCGTTT